>NW_027491739.1:0-31442 GCF_021521415.1 Bidens hawaiensis
TCATATACGGATTTTATTTATGAGAACTAGGAGATTGAGATGGAGGATGTGACAGCAGAAGAGTACCCGGACTTGTATCAACACGTAAACGTTGATCAAGGTGCTCCGGTATTTCATGAAGACGTAATTAAAGAGACTGAGGATGAACTGGAGAAGATTGTGCAGCGAACTATTCCCTCACTCAAAGAAGTGACTGATGATGACATAGAAAGATGGTTCAAACTTCAGAAAGTGGGAAAGATCATCAGTGCTTATCGGTATGTAGATCAGGAAAGAAAAGATGCTGCTGCTGCTTGGATTGAAGCTAATCAGGTGACTACCTTTAAGACTGTCTCTAAGGTACATGGTGATATTGTCTCCTGGCTCTATGATTTAGACCTTAAGGTATGTATAGTCAAGTGGGAAAAGGGTGTCCAGTATTACGAGAGGATAATGGATGTTTTAACTCTACCGCGTTGGGATGTAGGTACCCTCGCGAGACGTCCATTTATTAATCGTGGGGGTCACCGAACGGCTGAGTGGTTTCATCAACACTTACTGTTCGAGGTTAATCATGGCTTCAAATTCTTCAAGCCCCAGGTCCCAAGACGTAAACGCACTGATGAGATTGATCCAAGGACCGGCTGGAAGAAACTTGTCTTGAAAGTGAAGCCGCCAAAGACAATGAAAAGAGTTAATGTGAAGACAATGCCTCAAGATATTTATTTGTCTTTCAACCGTTGGTACTATGAAAATCGTACTGGCGAGGTCGTTATTGTTCGTGGTCGAGGACTGCAGATCGAGCTCATCAAGATAATCGACTCGATGTGGTTGGTTAATTTATCAGAGACAGACAACGACGTGCTATAAAGGAAGCAGATTTTGTTTGAACGCCAAGAAGATTACGACCTGGCTATGCAATTCCAATGAGTCGTTCGTGTGTGTCACGAACATGGAATTCATAGTTGCAGAGACTGGCAGTCCAAGCGCTTCAAATAAGTTAAAGACAAAGAGCTCAAGACGAGGGGGTGTCTGTTAGTGCACGGTTTTGCGTCTAGAGTCTTTGTATTTATTGTTAATGTTTATTTATCAATTAATGTAATATTAAATGTTTATATTTATCTAATTCGTTAAGATTGTGTCTAGTTCTCTAGGAATGTTAGCGAACTAAGACTAGTTCATTAAGATTAAGTCTAGGTTGCTAGGGATGTTAGCGAACTAAGACATTTTTATGTATTCCCTCCTGATTCGTTTGGGGATGTTAACGAATCATGGGGTGGTTCGTTATGATAAAGTATGTAACGAATGGGAAGCTGGTTCGCTAGGGGATGTTAGCGAACCAGGTCGTCCTCTATTTATAGTGAACCACTGTTCACTTTAAGTTAAGTTTTTGAGAAAATTCATAGAGTAATATAAGTTTATTTCAGAAAAGCAATTACTCTCTCTAAAGCTTCATATTAATGTTATTGATAATATATACACTTACACAATACACTAAATCAAGGTTAATTATGAGATAGATCTTTAATAGTATAATTAACAGATCTGAGATCTGTGTTATTGTTATTAACTGTTAATCCGGGATCAAACAGAAAGTTTGGAATATTGGGTAGCCATACCTGCTTTACAACCCATAATCGAAAACATATTTGAAAGAAGAAGGATCGTACCTTTTAAAGGTGGAGAAAAAGAGGAAAAAACGTTGGAGAACAATGAGAGATCCAAAGGGTTAATGGCAAAAAATATGGAGAAGTTACAAATGACGGTTCTTGGGGGTCACAAAAAGGGGTTTCTGAATTTCAAATCCCCAAAATATAGGAGCAAGTGAAAGGCTGAGATCAATTCTAGGTCCAACTACTATAAGAGGTATGATGAGCTCTTGTTGTAACCGTCAAATCAATCAGTTGCAACAGGATCAATCACCAAAATTATTTAAGCATAATGAGCGAAAGGTCAGAACGAGAAGTTTCAAGCTTCGAGTCCTAAGTTTCAAACGGGAAGCTTTGGACCACAGGCTCCTAGTTTCCAGACCACACAACAAATAAACATTTTCCAGCTCTTGGGGTTCATTAAAAAAAGCCCAAAACAGCAAAATTGGTATATGCATTGGTCTATGAAGAGATATACTCTTGAGCCCAAAAAGCATTAAACACCCGGGGGGCATCATGAAGAAAGAAGGTCAAGTCACACTCTTTCATCATTGCAATCCGAATACTTTTGATCGGGGGTTGATGACGTGGGTACCCTTACCTACCCATAAGCCAGGGAATCCTAGAAGTTAAGAAGGAGCAAGCACAATTAAGCTGCTAGACCAGGAAGCTCGAAGCTTCCTCACCAAAGCTTCTAGGTTGACTAGCGAAGTTCCTCGCAAAGTAAACCTCAGAAACCTCACATCTGATATGGCATAAAGAGGAAACCAGCAATAAAACATATATGCGACATGGAAGGACAAAAGCAGAAAACAAGTTACACTAAAATAGTATCTACATGTGTTAATAGAGGAGTTGGCTCTATCCCTTAAGAAGCTTAAGCTTCCCAAAGAAGCTTCCGAGATTCTTATAAAAGGAAGACTTCACCCAACAATAGCATTCATTTAAACTTATCATATCTCTCTGTACTCTCTCTCTCTCTCTCTCTCTCTCTCTTTTCATACTTACTTATCACTTCATTATCGTACCAAATCATTGTTTCTCACGCTGAAGGTTGATCGTAGGAGAACCACTCATGCGGTGAGACTAACCGGTTGTGTTTTCTTTGTGTTTAGCAGGTTAGGAAGCTCTGTTAGTATTATACTCTTGGACCGTCATATCTTCATTATTGTTATACTCGTTGTAGCAACAAAGACTAATGTTGCTTTACACAAATTATGATGCATAATGCGTGCTTCTGTAAAAATAACAGAAGTATAAGTTGGAATAAGGTATGAACTTTAAAGCATATAAGTTTGATTTAGTGATGGATTTTAAATAGATATAATTACAAATTTTGTCCCTTTAAAAAAGTCAAATTACGGTTCGTGTCCTTTTTTTAGTTTCTTTTTAGGCGGTGTCCTTTAAACATTTTTTTTCCTACACGTTATGTCCTTTACGCTAACTGGGTTAGAAAAACTCAGTTAAATACCCTCACGTGAGGCGCATGTGAGGGAATTTTTGTCTTTTTTTAGTTTCTTTTTAGGCGGTGTCCTTTAAACTTTTTTTTTCCTACACGTTATGTCCTTTACGCTAACTGGGTTAGAAAAACTCAGTTAAATACCCTCACGTGAGGCGCATGTGAGTGCATTTTTGTCTTTTCATCTGTACCTGCAAATTTATATCACCTTTCCCTTCTTTCTCTCTTCTTTCTCTCTCTACGCCACCACCATCACCATACCCCTCAAACTTTTCCTCTACATCTTCATCCACTTTCTCAGAGGCATTTTCACAAACACCTGGTGTGCACTCGCCTTTCGACCCGAACAACAGCCTCGACTCAATCGAATTCGATAGGTAACCAAACCCATCGTTTAATTTCGTCTTGGTACAGAGTACTGTCGGCTCAATTGACTCCAAACCCGGATCCGAATCAAGATCAAATGGGTTTTCAAGGTTTTCAAGATTCTCTTTACCCGGACAAAATTTGGTCTTTTTGGGCTTCTTTAATGGTCGATTGATGTGGGTATTTGAGGGTTTTGGTTTTAATTTGTGTGATGAAGTGGGTTTGGTTTGGGTTTATGGTAAAGATTGAATTGGGGTTTGGAAATCATCATCATCGTTGTAGATTAAAGAAGAATTTGGGGTTTTCATGGTGTTGGATTTGGGGATTGTTGGCGGCGTTTTTATCAGGTGGAAGAGATGATTTGGGGTTTTTTTCAAATTCGTTTTATGTCTTTATCAGGTGTAGAGTAAAAGATGTAGAGGACACGTTATGTCTTTTCATTTTTGTCTTTTCATTCTGTCAATTTATAACTGGGTCGGTGTTAGATTTCCGGCGGAAGCCACGGCGGCAGAGATACCAACGGCGGCGGCGGCGATGATGGAATTGAATGGAATCTGCAACGGGGTGGGTCAGGGTATGGTGGCCGGAGTGGTTGTGGTATGGTGATGGTGGTGGCGTAGAGAGAGAAAGAAGAGAGAAACTAGTTGAAGATGTAATAAATTTGCAGGTGTTGAATCAATGAATTGAATTGAATTGAATTGAAGATTGGAGAATTGGAATTAGGGTTCTTGTGTAGATTACAAAA
Source organism: Bidens hawaiensis (assembly GCF_021521415.1). Classification (NCBI taxonomy): domain Eukaryota; kingdom Viridiplantae; phylum Streptophyta; class Magnoliopsida; order Asterales; family Asteraceae; genus Bidens; species Bidens hawaiensis. The sequence goes on from NW_027491739.1 coordinate 4,199, forward strand.
TACCTCTTTTTTAGTGTTTTAATTCTGATTTTTTTAAATGAGTGATATGTTATAATAGTGTGCAGTGGTGTATATTATGGAAGTGTGTGATTGAGATCTGCAAAATGAAGAAGAAGAAGAAGAAGAAGAAGAAGAAGAAGTTGCAGGTACAGATGAAAAGACAAAATGCCCTCACGTGAGGGTATTTAACTTAGTTTTTATAACCCAGTTAGCGTAAAAGACATAACGTGTATGAAAAAAAATGTTTAAAGGACACCGCCTGCAAAGAAACTAAAAAAGGACACGAACCGTAGTTTAGCTTTTTTTAAAAGACAAAATTTGTAATTCTGTCTTTTAAATATAATAAATTTATAAATATAAATGTGGTCTACTATGATTTGACAGTTGTCATATAGTTCGGTTCATATGTCTGTGATCATAAAAGTAGATTATAAAAACACGCACATACAAATCTTGTTTTATTTTATTTTGATTTATTTTGTAACAACTAGGTGCAAACAAACCGAACTATTTAAGATCGTATTAATAGAAAGCTTGGAATGAGCCAAACCTTATTAAGCCTGAACCTCAAATAAAGTTTATTGTATTATCAACCTCAAGCTCTAGCCTTGTATGTGGTTGAACATTAACGAAGCTTATGTTTTTGTAAGTTTTAAATTTTTTTTGAAATCTATATAATATTTCACATTGCAAAACCAAACTCTAGCTTGTTTAAGGTACTGCACAAAAACACGAGGCGAGCGCTCGTTAAGTTTTTTCTCAAAATATATAAAATAATTACAAAATACATACAAATTAATTGATATAGACGAAGCTATAAAAAACGACTCACGGGTTAAGCAGGAACTGTGAAAAAAAAAAGTTGAAACGAATATGTAACGCGCGCATGAGTATTGGGGCAAACCATTGTCAACCACCTTACCTTCCTTCCTTCACTCATTATCATCACCTTCTTCTTCACACTTTAACCTCATCATCCCATTCCCAACTTTATTTTATTTTCAGACCACAATAACTTGAATAGGGTTTGGTTGTTGATTATCAATTCAAGCTAGAAATGGAAACTCCTGCGATAAATTTATCGGGTAGATTACGCGACATCATTCGAGCTCCTTTCGCAATCGCAAGCAGCAGCTTCTAGTTCTGATGATGTGGATACTGATGAGGTTTCTATTAGGATTGTTGGTGAACAACAGTTAGACGATGACAGAGGAAGTGAACAACAACAAGAGTTAAGTGTTAATAATGGAGTTGATGTTCAACACACACCTTTGCCTCCATCTACTACTACTACTACTACTACTACTACTACTACTACTAATAATAATAATAATAATAATAATAATAATAATAATAATAATAATAATAATAATAATAATAATTATAATAATAATAATAATATATTAGTAGGCACCTGCAAACCGAAAATAACAAGTCTGTGTTTCCCAGATTCAATGGTGCGACAGGCGGCAATGGGCTTCAAATGTCTACTTTTAATGTATTACAAGAACACTGGAGGTCACAATTACCGCAAGCAGGTGATGACTCAACAACACTTGTTTTAATGTATGTTTTATGTTTTATAAATCTTTTCTTTTTGTAGGGTCAAATGCTGACTTTAGTCGAGTACATGGTGCTATTGTATCGCACGTTGTTGCCTACACCCTTTTGGTATCAATTCTTCTGGAACAAAGAATACGGAAGTATCTTTTCGTCGGTACAACCGGCTTCTACTTAACTTTCAAGTTTACATCTGTCATACAAAAGGTATATTTGTATTTTATAATATTTTATAGGACGCGTTTAATGCATTTTTTTAAAAAATAGGTTGTTATTTGTTATACAAGTCGGTGACTGTTTTTATGTAGGTTCGGTTATTGGTTTTTCCGTTAAGGGCGTTATCCCGTAAAGAGCTGCATTATGGGTCATCTGCATCTACCGAGCAGGTTTGTAACTATTCTTTTTAGGCTTTTAAACGAAACAACGAATACGAATGAAGAATGTCCGTGTCCGCTCGTTTAACTTTAACTAAACAAATGATCGAATACGATCAATACGAATGTGGTTTTCTTGTTTGTGTTTGTTCAATAAGAAGATGAACATGTCCGTGTTCCTTTATGCCCGTCCGTTAACGGTATAAACGAACAGTTCACGAACGTACATATAATTGAGCTTAAATTAGTTAAAAGTAACGTGAATAGAGGTGAACAAACCCGATATTTTCAGGAACCGGAACCCGGTATGGTCAACAAAAGTCAAAACCGAGTCGGGTAGGAACCGGTTCAGGGTATAGTTGGGTATTGACCGGGTTTTCTAGGTTTTTTCGGGTTTCGGGTAGGGTTGGGTTGGGTTTTGACCAGGTATTGGTGGAACCGGTTCCACCGTCCGTTCCGGTTTCATGTAGAGTTCTGGGGAGAAACCCAAAGCCCGGTTCATACCCGCGGGTAGATTCGGGTCCGGTTCCGGGTAGGATGATACCGTCGGGTCGTTCTTTTGTGTACCTCTAAATGTGAAGAACAATGTGTTGAGCCTAAAAAGTTACTAAAAGGAAACTAATTTTTAATGGGCCAACATTTTAAATGAATATATTATTGAAAGTACACAAACGAACTTAAAATAACTAATATAAATGAACGAACGAACGAAACATGTGTTCATGTTCGTTCTTTTGTTAGATTAGCAAACATAAACGAGCTTCCTCCTAACGCTTCATGAACTGTTAAACGTTCAGTTCATTACATTTATAATTCTTTTGCGATAATATTCCTTTCAGTTATCGACTCCTACACGTAGAAAAATGAACGTAACTAACCAATATCAAACGCACACAAACTTAAACTAACAAGCATAAATGAATGTCAACGAACATAAATGAACGAGCGAGACATGTGTTCATGTTTGTTCGTTTAGCTAAGTGAACAAAATTTTTGTTCACGTCCATTCAACATAAACGAACTTCCTCCTAACGGTTCATGAACTGTTCACTAAGCGTTCAGTTTGTTACAAGCCTAATTATTTTCTGTGAAAATTGCAATAATATTGATAACCTTTCAGTTATTGTCTCTCCTACACAGAAAAACAAACGTAACTGATTATGTTCAGGTGACTGCTGCTGGAGATCTTTGTGCAATTTGCCAAGAAAAATTGCGGTCACCGATCGTTTTACAGTGTAAACATATATTTTGTGAAGAGTGTGTATCAGAATGGTAAGTTTTGCAACATTTTCGCCCGTTTATTATTGATTATATAATAGTTTATAAATTTTTTTTAACGGGTTTATTATTTAGGTTTGATCGGGAGAGGACATGCCCGTTATGTAGAGCACTTGTGAAACCAGCAGATATTAAATCATATAGTGATGGATCAACAAGCCTTTTCTTCCAGTTCTTTTAGTAATAATACTACACAATATGTACAGCCCTTAACAGCCATTGTTCTGTCTCATCAGAACTTAAAAGCGTCATGAATCAATAGTCAAGATGTTAGATACATTGACTGGTTTAGTTAATCATCAATAGATACATGTGTATATTGTACCCACGAAGTTAAAAATGTATGTTAATATATCATGTATAATTCTCTAAACTACGCATGCATTACATACATGTACCATATAAGTATACATACATAATTTGAACAATTACATTCACCATAAATAAATCGAAGTCCATATGTGAAACAATACAATGTTACTAAAATAAAACAACTCACATCTTGTATTGATTGTCTGCGTTTAGTGCAAACGGGCTCGTGGGTGTAACGCGTGGGTGTGTGTTACAAGGAATTGGTGATACTGAACTATTATTATTGGCTGCGATGAGGTTGTTGATCGGGTACACTTCTGAGACCTCTTCTCGATTCTCGTCTATGTAAACCACGTCCTGCATCGTTAGTTGGTGATATTCCACAATTTCTCTTAAGAACCGATTTTCCCTTGCATAAACCGAGTTCTCTTGTGCTAACCGTGCTTTCTCTGCTAAAAGTGACTCCAGTTGTAGTCGAATCTGCCAGGTAAGCAAACAAAGAAAAAAACATCAATTTCAACCCATCAACCCTAATCAGCTAACATGCCGTCCTATAGAATAGGGAAGTAAACGAGCCAAGCCGCTCATGAACATCAGCTCGCTAAAAGCTCGATTCAACCAACTCAAGCCTAAAAATAAGCTTGTTTAATGAACGAGCTCGAACTGGATCAAAAGCCTAAACAGGCCTATTTGTACAACTCTTATTTGATTATATATATGAACACAAACTTCATTTACGTACACAGTTTACACATGTGTAAATCATAGTTATTAAAAGCCATCGCCTCTTGCGCCTAGGCCCATTTTCCAGGCCATGCCCAATATCTACGTTTCTAGTTCCAAGGCCCTCGCTTCTTGAACGTAACAACACCTCTACTGGCATTGATGACGGATCAAGAACAATAGTCATTTGAACGTTTACTATTTATTACTTTTTGACCTTTTGGTTTTTATGTTTTGAACATTTTGGTACTTTACTTTGAACATTTTGTTATTCAAGTTTTGGAATTACATTTGAATCTCAACTCTTTTAGAACTTTTGGTACTAATAGGCAATAGCCTTTGTTTATTATATATGAAGAATAGTATTATTTTTCTAATACATAATATATTTATATATTTTTTTATTTAAGTGCGCTTTTTTGTCTTAGGACCTCACTTATTTGCGCCTCGCGCCTAGGCCCCAGGCGAGGCCTATGCGCCTTAAGTGCACTTAGCGCCTTTGAGGCTTTGATAACTATGGTGTAAGTCACGTATATGTTAGCATTTAAACATTAAAAAACACATGAAGAAACTAGTTTGATGTTTTTTATGTCAAAAACACATGCATTCCTATATAAAATATATTTAAAAGTTGAGAAATATGAATCACTGCTCTCAAAAAAATTTAATTAAATTAAAAAGAGTACCAAATCATCGTCTTCAGGGCGATCACTTCCTCCACCAGTCTCCCGAAGGATTTTATTTTCCTCTTCTAATTGAGCACACCGCTCCTTAGCAAACGCCATATCAGCCTTAACGGTTTTCAGCTCTCGTAATAGAACCTTTGCTTTCGCGGCCATTGCCATTGACACCTGTCACGCAACCGCATACACATATCATACATCTCATTTATTTCCAACCAAAAGCCACATTCAGTAATTTATAAGATTGTTTTAACCATGTGTCACACAATACTTGTTTTACATATGTCATCGAGACATGCAAAATAGATTTGTCATATACATATGCCACCTTACGTCTCGAGAGGCCATCAGTTGAATTTCTGTATCGGTTTTCGTCTGTGGTAATTGTCTAGCATTTGAAGCCGTAACTTCATCGGGTTTTTTCTTAATGTTTAGCTTGCGTGTTTTTTGAATGATTTCTGCAGTTCGGTTTTCCACTATCGCCATGCCTTCCTGTAAGAGTAACATCAGAAACTTGAACAATGTCTTCAAACTGTAGATTATATGGGGTGGGATCCAATACAAATAAATATTCAATTGAGAGGCGTACAAATAAGTAGAATAACAATGATTGAAGTAGAGTAATTATCATTACGCTACAGTTTGACATCGAGTTAAAAATTTTACGCTATTCATTTTGTTATACGGTAACTATAAGTCTGTAATAATTACTACTGTTCCTTACTGTAATCAGTTTGTTACAAATTACAACATTTACAGTAACATTAAAAGTTTCTGTAAAACGATGCTAAATGAGCGATATGACCTCAAACTAGATTTTATATAATCAGTATACTTTTTTACATTATGGAACAAGAGGTTACCTCAAGAGCATTACCAATGTAACTGAAGGAGGAAGTAACCGCATTTAGACCCTTGTGCAATGCAGGATTATCTGCCTTACGAGGGTTTTCTGGAACCTATGAAAAATGGTATTGGTTTGTTGTAAGAAAGTAGAATGATAATACTAATAAGAAGAAGATTCAAGAGCTTTTGAGTTGAGTCGATTACCTGGCTGTTTGCTTCCACATCATGATTATCGGCATCAATTATGGCTCTAGCTTTTCTGGCAAGTGCACCCCAAAACCCGTGTTTGGGTTCATCTGCATTCTTTGTTTCACATCTTGTTGAATCATCCTACAACCATGAGTAAGTAACCATGTGCTAAGGGAACTAAATCTTGTTTAACAATCTCCAGTCCAAAGCTAATTTCGTTAAGTTACTAATATTCTAGACACAATACCTTAAGGGAAGAAGAAGAAGAAGAAGAAGAAGAATAAGAATTAGGCAATTGCCTTGACGAGAGAGAAGAATCAATAGGCCGGTTTAACTTAGGGTTAGGGTTTGAGGTTTGTTTCATTGAAGAAGATGAATCCTTCACAAATTCTTCTTCTTCTTCTTCTTGTCTTCGCCTATACGCCATAGCATAGCGTATGCACACCGCCGATGTCGGATACAGACGCCGGAAGTGGACCAAACAAAAGATAACACTCAAACTTAACTAAGTAACTAGTCACTAAATTGTCAACCTTTCGTCATTCAGCGTTTTTATGGGCCTAATGTCCAAATAAGTGTTTCTTCTTTTTTTTTTCCAGTAAGGTTTGAAACTGGTTAAAACTGAACTCAACCGGTTAAACAATTGATCCTTTTATCACTCGAAAACCGAAGGATGATTAGTAGTTTTTCATAAATATAAAGGTTATTTTAACTTTTAATAATTTTGGGTAAAGTCTTTATACTTACAAGAAAAAGGAATTCAGATGAAGAAGAAAAATAACAAGAAATTTTAAAATTTGGAGATGGAGAATTCAATGAGTGCTCTAAATAGTGTTATTAAACTGTTCCAATATACATAAAAAACAAAAAAGGCTATTACCAAGTGCATTTTGTAGAAAACTACAGGGAGTGAATAGTTTTCCTTTTCTTTTAATCGGGTTTTATTAAGCAAATGACTTTGTTAAACCATTTTCACAATTTATAACAGTATGTATAACCAAGTAAAAAAGAGTTTAGAGATAGAGATGACACAACCGTATTCATAAAGGTTCAAGTGAATGCTAACTAATTCACTCTATGTCCTCTCCTCTCTCCTCGATCAAAAGTTTTCTTTACTGGTCGTCTCCCTAAAATGATAGGGATCACCAATACATAAGTGTCACTCTTCAATGGAAGTGATCACCTTCTTCATCGAGCACACCAAGGTTTTAGCTTTAAAATTTCTTTTAATCTCACTATGTGAAGATAGCGAGTCTTCATCTAACAACTAATTCACTCTATATCAAGATAGAGCTCTCATCCCAATACAAAACAACACTATGTCAAGATAGTGTGTTCCCTTCACAAATCACCAACTAATGATGATTCCTCACTTGTCAAAACACTAGAACAACCTCTAGTGTTAACCCCTGATATTACAAGTAAGATGGTTAGATGATAGCTTTGAGAAGCTCTTCTTTTTTTCTCTACACTCTTAATCTCCTCACTAAACAACTGAAACTTAATTAAACTTGAATAATGGAAGAGATTAACCTTGAAGTATGTGTGTTAATATTGTAGAGCAAAGGGGTGAAAACTAAGTTCGAATTAGCCTTCTATTTATAGCCAAGTATGCGATAGACAAGGCTAATAGACTCATTGTCACACCCCAACCTACGACAGAATATGCCGGGGCGCGACTGATTGCTCAGTATCTCACAAGACACTATTAAAAGTAATGATAATATATAATTAATTTAGGCCAATTGAAAATAAATAATCTCACCTTTTGTGTTTTGGACGATAATAATCTCATATTTAAAAATCACTATCAATGTTCCAACAATTCAACTATTTTTGTCTCAATGGACCCCCGCTAAAAAAACTTAACGTCGTGAAGTTTTTTTCCGAGTTTCAAACCGATGTTTTAGGGCTTTTGATCGTAAAAACGATTCGAGTCTATTGATGAAAAACTTCGCTCGAAACGTTGTTTCAAATGACTTGATTTTTGTTAATTGGAAATTCAAACACCTGAATTGAAACATGGTTTAGTCGTTTGGATCACCGTTTCGAGATAAGTTTTACATCAGTCGAATCGTATCCTAGTTCATATCAAATCCCTAAAACATCGGTTTGAAACTCGAAAGTACGTTAACGACGTTAAGTGTTTTTTAACGGAGGTCCATTAAGACAAAGGTTATTGAAAAGTCGGATTGTTGGCAGTGATTTTTGAAGGTGGAGTTTTTATCGGGTAATACACAAAAAGTGATGTTATTTATTTCCAATTTGCCAAAAACTTATTTTCATAAATTTGATGTACACAATCCAAATAATGAACACACAATTCATAATTCCAAACAAAACAAAAATGGTGGATAACCTAAAGTCCAAGCAAAAATAAACTACTTGCTTTAAGCTTCAATCGTCCAATGTAGGTACCAACAATATGCACAACATAGATATATTGTCAACAAAATTGTTGAGTGAGCAAACACAAGTTTTGTATATATAATAATAAAAGACAATTCTAATATGGATGCGGTATTAAAAACCATTAATTTAAGCAATTAAATATTTTCACCAAACATTAGGTTAGGTTACTCAGAAGATGTATGATCATACTAATGAGGATGAGGATGAGAATTGTGGTTGAGGACTCGTTTAACATACATACGGTGGTTGTGGTAAGCATCATGCACCCAAAATAAGTTAGGGAGTGTAAACAAGAAAATTAAAAAGTGTGGGAAATAAGCAAGATGTCTGATCTCAAGAAAATACCCTAAAATTAAACAAATAAACCACAATAAAAATAATACTAAACTGAACAAATATGAGATTTTAACATAGAAAATAAAGAAATCAAGACTTAGCAAGTGTTGGCTCATGTTTGATCCAAATGTCAGTATAAGATTGAATCCGGGTCCAACATGTCCAAACACGATAACAAAAACAAAATATTAAAGGATCAGAAGCTAATTCGGGTCAATTCATGGTGTATTAGAAAAACCTCAAACTAGTTCATAACATAAACCCTAAGCGGGTTTTGATCCAATTGAAGTTGGGAATCCCTCAATTAATTGTAATTGAATGAAGGCTTTGGTTCAATAATGAAAAAAAAACATAATCAAACACAACAAATACCCGAAAATTAACTAGAGGATGAAGATACCCAAAGCAGTTGACTATAAAGTCAAAGTATGAAGAACAAAACATTAAGCCACCAAATCGTAATTGCAAGTGAAACTGAGTTGCGGTAAAAATGAGTAGAGGTTGAGGGTTGTTTTTATAGCTACAACTGAAATTAGGGAACATGAAATCGTTTAAATTGGAAATTAGGGTTTCTTTGATGACTTTTGCAATATGCAAAAATAAATGAATCAGAACCTAATCTTAGAGAATAAGTTAGGGTTTTGTGACAGGAATGATGATAATCGACTAATCTTGAAAAATATTCTAGGGCGAGTTCTAATAAACCAAGTTTTTACCCGGCACAACGCCTATTATGTATAGGGCGAGTTCTATGATTTGAACAGGGAAAACCGTTGCACTACAAATTGCAATGACCATCTACAAAGTGCTTTACAAAATGCTGGAATTACAAAAGGTGGTACATATAGTTATCAATTCCACATTACAAAAGGTGAGTAGCAAGCTACTTAGTACTACAGATGCTTAATAATTTGATTACAAAAAGTGAGATCAAATATTTAATCTAGTTACAGACCATCTAATATCTATTGTATCTATATTGCAGTTGTGTTGCATTCGGATCGTTGGTGATATATGAAGAAAGCGCAAATGCAACCAAAAAGATGACAGCCTGTGATTATGCATCTATTTAAACAGATTAAGGTCCTCCGTCCTCCATAGCAGTTTTCTATCTCAATATAATTAGCTAATTCTAGATCAAATAATGTTGGAAATAATCCATTGAAGTTTAAATGAATTTAAACCACCATTCCACCATTCAACGTATTTAAAATGTATAAAATGCAATAAGAAACAAATAAAATAATAATAAATATGAATGCGTACCTTAAAGTTTACAGGAGGAGATGTAGTTGCAGCTTGTGTGCATCCCAAAAATCGTAAGCGTGTTAGCCATTAGGTGTGTTTCATTAGTAGGTAGTATATCTGTAGTACATGATCAATAGATATAGATTAGTGTAGTCAACCATCAAAAAATGGTATTGGCAGATTCGTATATATTGGTGACATACCTTTGATTGTGTACCATATTGGTTATGTATGATCTGCAATGCAAGTACAAAACGGGTCAAAAGCAGATTGACAGATTTAAATGATCAGATTTCTTTAGCTGTTTCATCAGTTGATCTTGGATCAATATCTAACTTGTGTGTACATGTATGATTTGGAGCAATTTGTTTTGGCCTTGCATAGTTCACGTAAATAAGATTCCCAAAAAATTGATGGGTTTGATGGGTCAATTATATTCAGCAACTTACTTGAAAAATTACTGCATCACTGACATGGAATTGGGAATTTTACCCATGAAGCACAAAAACTGCATATATTTGAACGTTCACATACTTCAAATGATCCAGATTTGCCTGCAATTAAGCCTGGATTTTAAATTTTAAACCTCATATGCTACAATGATTTTGTAACATAATAATCCAGTACTAACCGAACCACCTTACTTAGCATAAAACATTGCTTTCAACAATTATGGCGATACCATCGTCAGCATCAGCACTGTCCATATACTCCTAGCCTGTGATCATGGTTTTTATCACATTCTTATGGTCCTGAAATTGCTAAAAGCACAAGATTTAGTGAGAGCTAGAAAATAAATATAAGTGAACTTAACAGACCTGTCTACATACCTTTTCCCATATAAACTCGAAACTTTCATTTGTTGTTGGCACCCCTCTTTTATGCAGTGTTAAGGTGGCATCTGCCTCTTGCTGCAATAATGTTATATTAGTAATATTATTTGGACAAAAAAGATATAATATATCAGATTAATGAAAACCTTATTCTGAGCGTTTCTTCATTCATAGCAATATTAAAACCCTCTAAATCAACATCAACTACCTACCCTATTTATTTAGCCATCAACCAATATAAGATGACAGTACGTTAATAATACAATAAAATTTGTATAGAAAAAATATCTCAAAAGTACTCGCGACATACCTGAGTCTGATCTAATGGGAATCCATAAGTATCCTATATAACAAAGGCATCATGCACAGATTTGTTTATAACGATGAAAATAAAAAAGAACAACGAAACATTGGTGAAGTATAATGGTGCCCCAGTCATGGTTTGTCATACCTGCGCAAGATATCCCGGTCATGGATGTCATTGCGTTGTAAAAGAAAACTGAGGTGGCAGATGTGGTGTCGTCTGCGATCATTGTAGTCACACGGAATCTGTTAATACAAAAACTTTATGTATTAGCATAGCAAAGCAAAAACGATTGTGGGTTTGAACATGTAACTATAATTGGTCAACAAAGTTAACATATTGCGGTGAGAAAACATATTCGACCATCTTTGTTCCAATTTTGGCTCTTGACTTTGTTGACCAATTACACCCGGATGTGCAAGTTTCTCATTAATCTTTGGATGCGTTTTGGATGCACATTTTAAAACTAAAATATTTAGAACTAATGTACCTTTAACTCTATATATATACAACAAAACTCACAAAACAGTAGAAAATTTTAAATGACTACACGTTTTAATATTCAGAGTTAAAGGGGCAAGGTAAGTGCAATAGGCAACTTTAAATAAATTAAGGTAGATTATTTCATAAAGAGCCTCAATATTCAATCGCAAACAAATAAAATCTTTCAAAAATTAGCAAAACTGATACTTGAAGCATTTGATCCCATCCCCAATTATCTTTTGCATACGATTCAGCAATAAGATGAACTCTTAACACATTTTTAGGGCATGATAGCTACACTAAAGCTACAAATATTAACCTTATAATTCATAGCTAAAAGCAAAGGTATATCAGATTTCAATCACACAATCCACAAATCAGTTAATCCGTCTAGACTACTAACACAAAGAAAACTAAAAGCAATAGAATGTAAACATAAATTAAGTAGCAAGCACTAACACATGCTATAAATGTAATCAACTTAATACTGAATCGATTACCGGATTCGAGGAGATCTAATAGAAGGCCAAAAGGACCGGAGTTGTATGGAGGCGGCGAACGTCGAACGGTGAACGCAGATCAATGACGGAGATGTGCGTGTCAAGAAATACCTATCGTCATGTCGTCGTAAAATTAAAAGATAAATGAAATTAAAATTCAAGATTGAAGCTGCGTGAGGTAAGAAGAAGACGACAACGAAGCCCTGAAGAAATAAAGAAAAAGGAAATTGCTGAAGACAAGATCAGACTGATTGCATTATGTACATAAAACTTATGTGGTATTATATTACCTTTTGTTTCCTTATCCTTCCGATCCATGACTTCAACGGGCTTTTCAACAACGTGCATGGAATCGTAGATGTGAACTTCGTCGAGATGGTTGCCTGTGACAACCACCAAAACTTAATCTAATCGCGCGACAGTGTAACCCACGTTTATGTAAATAAAGTAATATAACAAATAAAATGACTTTATTTAAGTCTAAAACTCCAAAAAAATATATGAGTTGTATTTTATCAAGTTTAAAAGGTTCAAATTCGTCGAGTAGTGGACACTACACAAAAATGAACACTGGCGACAACTTAAAAACTGATAGAAGTCCAAATAGGTCAGCATCAACCTGAAAAATTAAAATGTTTATAAAAATACTAGACGGGTGCCCGCGCGATGCAGCGGGTGTTTGAACATGTTAATCACGTAACAAATATAAGTATTTTTGGTTCGGTTAAAACCTTGAAATCGTTTAAACCAGTCATTGGTTTGACTTCTTTTTTCTTTTTCTTTTTTTACTTTCGGTTTGTTGGTCGGTTTCAAAATTTTCAAAACGTAGTGAACCGTTGGTTCGCGGTTTATACTGGACACTGAACACCCGTATGTAAAATATTAATTTATTTAAAATGAAAAAAACTATAACAATATCATATCCAAATTAAAGAGAATAAAATGCCTGTTTTTATGGTGTAATTTTTTTATAAAAATATTAACGTTTGAAAAGGCTATAGTCGTTTAAAAATCATGGGTGGGAAGTTAGTTTATAACTTAAATTGAAAACATAATATGGTTAAAGATGAGGGACCAAACTTGTAAGTTGAATGAATTGTGTTTAAAAGACAAGTTTACCCTTACTAACACATGTACCCAATGCTTTAAGTGTTGTAAATTACTTAAAAATGAATGTCTTAATTTGCCCTTGTTTGGTGTATTATATATAGTATAGATTAGTAATAAGTTATAAACTTATTTTAAAAATTTTCAATTCGCGAAAATTAGAAATAACTTAGTACAAACCAGTATAGGACACCGTATGAGCCGGAAGTATCTTTCACCAAAATTTAGTTTTATTAGCTCGTATTATCAAGAATTAAATATCGAATAAAACTTGATAAAAATATTATAAACGAAGTTCGTTTGGTTAGATAAAATACGCAAAACGAAAACCGGAAAACTTAAGACTTTTGCTTAAAACCCACTTTGACACAAAACTTTTGTACTTCCCACTATAACAACTCGGGCTCTCCGTGTCAATATTTTTTTAAATACCCGACCCATTTAGATGTTCGAAAAGTTTTCCGCATTTAACGAGTTAATTTTCATATTATTATTATTATTAATTATTTATATAATTATTAATTATTTTCTAAATTGTAGGTTTATCATTATAACCCATTTACCTATTCTGGATAATCCAAAGATCCAATAACCCAGAACCCGTTTGTTTATGAACCCTTTTGCAATTGAATACCTTGGACCTGAATTCTCGACACAAAATTTGAAAATTGAATCAAACCAATGATATACAAACTTAATCTGGCTAAACCGACACGACAATTATGTTAATGCAATCAAAATTGATTTGTTCTGCGTAATTACGAAGTCGACGCCTAAATGTACTTGTTATACAAGAAATCCTTCGTGATAACTCAATTAATTTAGCAAATATTATCACAAAACCCTAGCCGACATAACCCGTCTATTTAATTTAATTATCATCATCATTTGATTGTTCGTTCGTCACCCCTTTTGGTCGTCCCCTGTTCGCTTAATTTAACCCTTCATACAACGGCTTTGAGGTAATTAATTGTTGTATTACGATCGTCGCTACCTAATTAAAAAAAGCCCTAACCATAATCTAACCAACATCAATCGGATTAACCGATTTATGTTGTTAGGGTTTGTATTAGTTGGATCTGCTTCTCCGTCCGTTTATAATTTACTATCTGGATGCTATAACCATTTATCAGTGTAGCTCAGTTGGTTGGTGTTAAGGTTATGGAGTGGCTGGCCGCGAGTTCGAACCCCAGCCACTCCTTTTAGTTTATGTTTGGTAAAATTGAATATTTTAATCCTTTAAATATATAATATTTCTCATGTTTCTCTCGAATCTTATAAAACCTATTTTCATGTGTGTGTCTCTCTCTCTATATGTATATATGTATGTATAAGTATACTTAATACAACGTACTAATTCTTTAGTTTTATATAAAAGGGATTTATTTAAAATATTTAAATGATTTAAATGCTACCTTTATATTTTTCTCAAAATTACATCATATATATGGATCAACTAATTTATTTATTTATAATCTTTTTATGTATATATATTACAAGTAATATTACATAACAAACTATAATAAAAATAAAAGATCTATAAATAAGTTTAAATAATACATAACTTAACAAAATAATATTAACCGTCAAACTCTCGAATCCTATCTTATTCGTTAACTTAGTATTTTCTGCATTCAATTTCCTTCTTAGGCCATATCGTCAACACTTGATCTACCATCTTCGTCTTTATTATCTTATTTGCGTTTGCTCGTCTGATAAGGTGAGTATCACATTCCCACTTTTTACACTCATTTTATACTGTTGGTTCAGTCTGGACCGAGACAATCCGAGCCGGTTCGAGACGGAAGGTTTGATAACCAAAGACGGATAGAAACAAACACGAAACAAACGATTTCATTGATAAAAACGAAAGATTACATGCTTGTTAAACACTGAAATCACGATCTATGGCAGGGGGAGGTCGAGCATGGCCCCCCCCCTCATCCGGACAGCACCTGGGCGCCGGGCACGCAAATCCTTTAACAAACCACGCCTGAAAGCTGGGTATTTATACCCACTGCTATTCGATCAGGACTCATTCGATCGAATGAGTCCTATTCGATCGAATAGCAGACTCATTCGATCGAATCAGAGACTGGTTCGATCGAATGAGTATCCATTTGAAAATGCTCTTTCGAATGGATGACTTTCGGCGTGGACCACTATCTAGGTGTACAGCATACAACATAAACAATCTAAACTATTCGCCAAGCGACGGCCACAAAACATGCACCAACATATTCCCCCTTGGACGTTGCTTGCGAATTGCTGTAAACACCTCTTGCAATCTTCAGTCAATCTCTGCTCTGGCTTGATAATCACGTGGTAGAATACCATCATTGCAGCAGATTCCCCCTTGGACTGAACTCTCAGTTAATGATGCAAAGTGTTCTCCATTGCTGACATCTTCAGACAAAACAATCTGTTTAAAAACAACCAACTATAGAAATTCCCCCTCAGCGTTAGCGTGTATCCCAATATATAGACGTGTAAGCTCATATCGTCTTCCGCTGACTTAATAATGTATTGGGCAAATGACAGAGGCTTCCGATCCACAGCTACTCCCCCTTAACAGATTAGTTTGTATGCAGATTCATCATCGGAGACAAAGACACATCATTAACTTCGTGATTGCGAATCACCATTCTTCAACAGAATTCCCTCCACAAAGCGGAATTCTCACATGCGGAAAATAAATATTTAACATGATTGGCCCATAAATAGTCAGATGCTCCTGACTACCCCACAATAACTCAAACTCAGATTCTCTCCACAAAGCAGAATCTTCAGAATGCGGAAAATAAATTAAACTTGGTTGGCCCATAAATAGTCAGATGCTCCTGACTACCCCACATATTAACTCGATTACTGTTATTCATATTTCAAGGTCTGACATGTTGAATGATCTACATTTCTTCAACCCCACCCGCCAAAGATTGTGCCCTATTACAGAAGTAACACCCAGAAGCTCGTATCCCACATTTTCAGATTCAACCATACTTGTACCCTATTACAGAAGCCTCTTCTGAAGCTCGTAGCCAACATTTTCAGGTACAAGATTGAACCCTATTAAAGAAGCATCCCAGATGTTGCTCGTAGCCAACATTTTCAGGCTCAATCCTCGAACAGCGGAGAAAAAGAAACAATAGCCAATGTGTACATACCAAACCAATAACATCATAACTCATCAGTAATCACTTTTCTCTGTTCTTCTGTGTTCTTATAACAATCACCACTGTAGAAGCTCAATGAACAAGGGGTTATCCATTAAACTTGTAAACGATAATTCCTTCAGGTGATTGTGCTTTGTTCATTGCCCCAATTTGCCGCTTTAACCATTAAACATTTAAACGCTCTGACTTTGCCGGCAAATATCAGTGAAAATTTCACTGTCACCAAACTTTTTCTGGATTGTAATCAACTTGTATAGGATGTCCAGAAAAATCTTCATCACTGACCCGAAAATTAACCGAAAATTTCCCGGAAATTTTGTCGAAAAAATTTTATTTTTGCCAAACTTTTTCAGAAGACTTCCCGACTGATAAAAATGGCTTGGGCAACTTTTTTTTTTTTTTTTGGTCTGGAACATGTTCGATCGAATAGGGCTCATTCGGTCGAATGAAGCACAGATTCGATTGGATGAAGAACTGGTTCGATCAGCTATTTGAATTTGACACTTTGAGCGGGAAAACCAGTTCGATCGAATACAATCTGATTCGATCGAATGAAGTCAATCGAATGGGCGGGAAAACTGGCGTTTGAATGTGACACTTTTGAGCGGGAAGGCCTACTCGATCGAATCAGCCAATCGAATAGGCCTATTCGATCGAATGGCAGATTCGACTCCTTCATCGCCAGCCCAGAAAACGCGAAGAACACGAAGAACACACCAACAGTTTAACGTCCATAACGCATAAAATCAAGAGCTCGGCTTGCTAGATCGGTTGTTAGACCCTTCTAGCGGTAACCGTGGCTCTGATACCAATTGTTGGTTCAGTCTGGACCGAGACGATCCGAGCCGGTTCGAGACGGAAGGTTTGATAACCAAAGACGGATAGAAACAAACACGAAACAAACGATTTCATTGATAAAAACGAAAGATTACATGCTTGTTAAACACTGAAATCACGATCTATGGCAGGGGGAGGTCGAGCATGGCCTCCCCCCTCATCCGGACAGCACCTGGGCGCCGGGCACGCAAATCCTTTAACAAACCACGCCTGAAAGCTGGGTATTTATACCCACTGCTATTCGATCAGGACTCATTCGATCGAATGAGTCCTATTCGATCGAATAGCAGACTCATTCGATCGAATCAGAGACTGGTTCGATCGAATGAGTATCCATTTGAAAATGCTCTTTCGAATGGATGACTTTCGGCGTGGACCACTATCTAGGTGTACAGCATACAACATAAACAATCTAAACTATTCGCCAAGCGACGGCCACAAAACATGCACCAACATATACTATTTTGGGAACGTATGCGTTACTATTTATTTCCATATTATCTAATACACAAATTGCAACTATTTGTCACTTGTGTTTAACAATTTATACGTTACTTGTTATGTGCTTATATGCTCTATATGAATTGCATTCGGAGAGGTCCAGCATAATCTCAGAACAGTATGATCATACGAACGTTGTAATAGCCATCGTCTAGTTTATCTGGCATCGTGCTTATCGACAACTCATTTATTTGCTCATTGGTTGGATTGCTTATCTCATTTGACATTGTAGCATGTTTATTTATTTATTTATTATATATACACCAAAACTGGTGTGCTACTCACTCAACCTCGTGTTCACAAACCTATTGTAATTTTAACGCATATGAAGGTCATCGTGTGATGTGATGTTTAAATGGATTGGAAGAAAACTTACGATTTGCAAAATAGAGAGATTAAACATGATTTTAATCTTTGATATAATTGTTTCGTTTCACTTATGTGAATGATGGATTTTGTATTGAATATTTTTGGATTTATTTGAATTTAATTTAATAGATATTATAATTTCAAAATATTACATGATAGTACCTTGAGAGCTGTATGCAATCAGCTCATGCCCCGACATTTCCGCTGTAGGTTGGGGTGTGACAGATTGGTATCAGAGCCGAAGGTTTAAGATATGTCGTTAGTGGTGTCATAGTAACATGCTTAGGAGCCCCATACGTGCTTATCTGTTTGCCTTTATGTGTTCAAAAATTAATTGTTTACAAATTTCCTTAGTTAAATTATCTTTGTTTTTGTTATTATATTGTTATGCACAAAGACACAAATCCGAGGCTATGCCTCAACCTTCAAAAAAAAAAATTCTTAATTAATTTAAACAAAAAATTAGATTGCTTTTATTCTTGGGAAATTCCTTAAGAATTCTCGCCTTTTGTTTTTACTCTTCACCTTAAGGCTATGTAGTGCGACAAGTTCCTGTCATAACTGGAAGGGGGGAGAGTACTATGAGTTGGTCCTTGGAAAACTGCCCAAGGTAAGACACTATTCCTTACCTAGAGGATAACCTGGCCACAATACTCAAGCTTATTGGCCAAAGCGGGAACACACATGTCATACGATCGACACCTTAGGTTATTTTAAACCGAATTCACGGTGGTTCGTGACTAAATTCGGTTTTTCCGATTATTGTGTTTTGTTGTTTAAATGATTAGTTGGGTGAAAAATCCATGGAACCCATGGGAACTCATACTATCCATTTCTCAGTTGTTTTATGTTTTGTAGGAGTTCATCATACGTGTTGGTTCACGGGATGCTCCAACTACTCATATATCTCTCATTTATTCGTTAATTAGTTTGGTTGGTTAAAACGCCATGTAACGCTCATGGGCCGACAAACTCCATTGTATTGTTAATTCGTTAATTAGTTGGGACAGTTAAAACGTCATGTAACGCTCTTGGGTTGTCCAACTCAGTTGTTTTTATTCGTTAGTTCGGCCATTCAAAATGCCATGAAAGCTCATGGGAGACCAACACACAAACTTTGTTTCTTTAATTGTTTGTTAATTTAAGTCAATAAATTAAATTTGAACTTTTTAAAGTGACATCCTCTAGTTACCACGCATTAATCATTTTACTATATCAACTCATAAATACCTACGTAATGTACCCCCTTACTTTATAATCTTTTACTTTTATTCCTCATAATATCCCCTATTCTCAATAACAAAGTTATCATAACACTACTAATTTTCTATTATTTAAATGCTTCCCACAATTTACCCTTCACCTTATAAATCCTTATTTTTGGTTCTTATAGAATGTCTTCACTAAGAAACCATCATCCTCATCAACGTTCCTCTAGTTCTCACGATCGCCGGCTTGGCTGCTAGAATCATAAAGGAGTTTGCTGATGCTATGCCTCATCACACAAATCCAAAGCCACAACTCCAATGGATCTGCTACCTCGGCCACATCGAATAAATATGATTTCCGTAACTCTCTGAGTACCAAAATCTCTTCCTTTCGTGGCGAGGAGAATGCCACCAAGCTACTTCATTGGTTTGAGAAGATGGAGAATATTTTCATCCACTGTGAATGTCCGGACGCCAAACGGAATAAATTCGCCTCGAGCATGTTCGAGGACCGAGCTGTCACATGGTGGAATGCTCTGAGGGCTGACCAAGGATCCGACTTGGTTGTAGCCATGCCTTGGGAAGACCTCAAAAAGGAAATGACGAAGGAATTACGCCCTGATCATGAACTGCAAAGGCTTGAAGCCGAGTTTTGGGAACTCAAGCAAGTTGGTGGGGATAACTCTACCTGCTTTAACCGCTTCCGTGAACTTAGCCGAATCGTAACCCACCTTGTGACCCCCGAGAACCGTGGCATTCAAAAATACATTCGCGGTTTACCAAACATTTTCCATGATGCTGTGATGAGTCGTGATCCCTTAACCATCTGTGAGGCTATGGATCTAGCTACTTCCCTCACCGACAGTCATGTTAGGGATGGAACCCTGTCCCGCAAGGATTCCAACCCTAATCCCGACCAAAACCGACTCATCTTCTAATTATAAAGGTGAACCCAAACCTGCTTCCAGCAACAATAACAACCACCGCAACAACCATAACAACAAGCGTAAATCCTATGTCGTTAACCAATCCAATAACCAACCTTCTCCTAACCAAAACCAAAATGCCCCGAACAAAAAGGCCTATGCCGGACCTCATCTTCTATGTGCCAAATGTAACTTTCATCACTCTGCTCAAACCCCTTGCCGACTATGCACCCAATGCAATCGTTATGGCCACCTTGCTAACACTTGCCGTGTTCTACCTAATGCACAAGCCACCCCACATGCTCAACCCGGTGTACCTAATACCCGTGCTTGCTATCATTGTGGAGACCCAAATCATTTTCGTAATATGTGCCCTCAACTTATCCATGCCCATCAAGCCCTGACTATGACTACACCCTACAACTTGACCCATGCTCACCAATTTCAAACCCAACCACCTCATGTCCTTCAAGCTCCTCCCATCAATCAAAGTCAACCATACTTAACCCAACTCTATCAAACCCACACACGCAAGCTCAAGTGTACCAAGCCTACTCTACTCAAGCCCCAACTATGTGATTTCAACCCATTCAAGCTATCCCAAGTCAATCTACTTCGACTGCTCCAACTTCAATTAATGCAACTCCTCATGGTGCTTCAAGTCACACTAATTAAGCTACACAAGGACTCTAAAGACTTTTGCCGTTCCCTTTATCTATCTTAATTTATGTTGTCTTTTCCTTAATTACGTATTGTAGCGCCTTTTTATGGCACTGAATCATTTCATTTTGAACTATTTATAATAAAGTTTGTTTTGTTTAAATAGAATGTTTATTAAAGCCTACCTCTACCTTATTTCCTTACCCTCATTCATCATGACCTGTTCACCTCAACTATTATTAGGCTATCTCTTTTACAACTTTAAATACTTATATTCTTACGTTTAAAAGATATCTTAGAAATTCCTTTGCTTTAGTAAAATCCACTTCAACTTTTGAAATTGTTTTACACGTTGATGATTTTCTAGTGTTATAATTAAATCCCTTAAAACTTTTGTTTTCTCAAAATCATGTTCTATAAATGTTTTGTAACCCACGCAATGGACGAGTTATGTGGACCATCCGACGATCTAAGTAATTACGGGTCGACACGTAATTACCAAACTCCTCGCATGGAAATCATAATCCGAATAATTGTGTGAGATAACGGTACAGATGTAAAGATGATATGGACATAGTGGATACACCGCTGGTACATCCTATATATAAATGCCATTATCAGATTTTCATTTGGAATGTTGCTTCAACTATTCAAAGTTCTGTATTATGATAGTTTTAAATCATATGTAAAACTTTATTTTTCTTAAAAAGAATAAAAATAAATAAATAATGGCGTTATAGCATTCTTTAATTTCGGGACGAAATTCCCTAAAGTAGGGGAGACTGTAACAACTCGGGTTTTCCAAAACAATATATTTTTTAAATACCCGACCCATTTCGATGTTCGGGAAGTTTTCCGCATTTAACGAGTTTACTTGTCATATTATTATTATTATTATTATTATTATTATTATTATTTATTTATTTATATAATTATAACTATCATAATTTGGCAAAACGTACACTAAACTAAACTCTAATCTCTTCTAATCTCTTTATGTATCCACTTTCAAATTGCAAGGGGCTAAATTGTAACTTTATCATTATAACCCATTTAACTATTCTGGATAATCCAAAGATCCAATAACCCAGAACCAGTTTGTTCATGAACCCGTTTACAATTGAATACCTTGTACCTGAATTCTCAACACAAAACTTGGAAATTGAATCAAACCAAGTATATACATACTTAATCTGGCTAAACCGACACGAAAATTATGTTAATGCTTATAAAAAAATGATTTGTTTGTCCATAATTATGAAGCCGACGCCTAATGGACTTCTTATACAAGAAATCCTTCGTAATAACTCAATTAATTTAGAAGATATTATCACCAAATCCTAGCCGACATAACCCCTCTATTTAATTGAATTGTCATCATCATTTGATTGTTCATTCGCCAACCCTTTTGGCCTTCTCATGTTCGCTCAATTTTACCCTTCATAAAACGGCCTTGAGGTAATAATTACTGTATTACAATCATCGCAACCAAATTAACAAAAGCCCTAACCATAATTAAACCAACATCAATCGGATTAACCGATTGATGTTGTCAGGGTTTGTATTAATTGGATATGCTTCTACTTCTGTTTATAATTTACTGACTAGATGCTATAACCATTTATCAGTGTGGCTAAGTTGGTTGGTGTTAAGGTTGTGGAGTGGCTGGTCGCGGGTTCGAACCCCAGCCACCCCTTTTGGTTTATTTTTGGTAAAATTGAATATTTTAATCCTTTAAATATATGATAATGATAACAAATCAATAAATAAAATATATTATTTATTAAAAACCGACAATATTTCTCGTGTTTCTCTCGAATCTTATAAAAACTATTTTCATTTTATTAAAAATATTTAAATAATTTAAATGTTACCTTTATATTTTTCTCAAAAAAACATCATATATATGGATCAATTAATTAATTTATTTATAATCTTTTTATGTATATGTATTACAAGTTATATTACATAATAAACTATAATAAAAATAAAAAATCTATAAATAAGTTTAAATAATATATAACTTAATAAAATAATATTAACCGTCAGACTCTCGAATCCTATCTTATTCGTTAACTTAGTATTTTCCGCATTCAATTTCCTTCTTAGGCCATATCGTCTACGCTTGATCTACCATCTTCGTCTTTATTATATTATTCACGTTTGCTCATCTGATAAGGTGAGTATCACATTCCCCCCTTTTGCACTCATTTTATACTATTTTGGGGACATATGCGTTACTATATATTTTCCTATTATCTAATACACAAATTGCAACTGTTTGTCACTTGTGTTTAACGATTTATACATTACTTGTTATGTGCTTATATGCTCTATGTGAATCGCAATCGGAGACGTCCAACATAATCTCAGAACAGTATGATCATACGACCGTCGTAATAGCCATCGTCCAGTTTATCTGGCATCGTGCGTATCGACAGCTCATTTATTTGCTCATTGGCTGGATTACTTATCTCATTTGACATTGTTGCATGTTTATTTATTTATTATATATACACAAAAACTGGTGTGCTACTCACTCAGGTCATGAGTGATGTGATGTTCAAACTGGATTGGAAGAAAACTTAGGATTTGTATGATAGAGAGAATAACAAGATTTTAATCTTTGATATAATTGTTCTGTTTGACTTATTTGAATGATGGATTTTGTATTGAATATTTTTGGATTTATTTGAATTTAATTTAATAGATATTATAATTTCAAATATTGCATGATAGTACCTTAAGAGTTGTGAGCAATCAGCTCACGCCCCGGCATTTTTGACGTAGGTTGGGGCGTGACACCAACCACCATAATTGTACACTCACCCTATTGTCCCATGGTTTGCATGCACACTCGTGATTGCTATGAAGTGTGTTGTATAAGCCATGTTTTGCCAAGACATCCTAAAGCTTCCATCTTTTTCCACCTTGGTAACCTACACACCCACTTCACCACTCTACTTTTTTCGTTTTCCTTGTTTGAACACCACCGATCACCACCACACTATCCCACTCTCACAATTTTCACTTATCATAATCAAGAAAAACTCTAGAAAATACACAAGTATGGATTTAAAGCTTTTAGGAGTAAACAAGAAAGGATATGAGCACCCTAGAAGACCATTAGCAAGCACTTTTATCATCTTCATATTCTCTTTTACCCAAACCTTAAGGTATTATTTTGTTAAAAATCTAGTTCCTTTAGTTTGTTACTTGATATTTCACACAAGAGTCAAGGATTTTGTTAAAAAAAATAGGAAGTGATGAATTCTCGCATGTGTGAGTGTGTCGTGAATGTGTTTGTGTGGGAGCCGTACAACCACATGCATGCATACACACATGTGTAAGAACTCCTATATTATTGATTGTTAGTGATTGTTGATTCTTGATGTTTGATTTTGATACATGTTAGTTTGTAATCTTGACTTAATTAATATTCTTGATGAAATGGGTTTTAGAATTTTAGACAAAAACATGGAATAATGATTGTTTAAAGTGGGTTTTGTCATAAGAATTTTTCATATTGATTCTTGATTCATGTTATCAATATGCATATGATTGATGATGCTTGAAATGGCTATTTGAACTTGATATTGGTGTTAGGTTCATGCTAGAAGTGTGTTATTTGAATGGAAATCGTTGATATCTAGGTCCGTGTTAGAATAATTTGTGCATACGTTTAATCATAGTTGTTATTAATAATGACACATTATCTTTGATTGAGGTTTATGTTAGTAAATATTAGAAAATGACAAGACTAGGATGATATGTTAGAAATAGAAACTTTGTTTGTTAGAAACTTAAAAATTTTTAAGATGGTTTAATGATGATAAGTTAAATTCATAGGTTGAAAATAACACGCATGTTAACAAGATTGATAAAATGATGATATTGAAATTGATACTACATCCTCATGAAAGAAGCATCTAAAAATGATTAGATAGTTATATCAGAGAATGTGCATTTATGCAAAGAATGTAGGAAAAGTTAGAATTTCGCATTTTATGAGAATAAATGTGACAAAAATATATGGTTTAAATCCGGATATTAATATGTAGTAAATGAATTTGTCTCATGAAAAAATAACTAGTTCATACTTTACCACTTACATTTTATGTTATGTGTTCAAGTCTGATAAATTTTAGTTGTTTATAAGTTAGAAATACATATATTTGATGCCTAAAGTGATTGATGTATTCCGTTTGACTTAGTTTGCTTGTCAGTATCTTAAACGGTCGAAAAGTTTGGCTTTTTAACGCGAACCGACATAATTTTGAAACTATTTTAGAACAGCCTTGAAATCCTAAAAATAAATGAGTTACTTATAATAATATATATAACATGGACGAGCTGGTAAAAAATTGATCCCAGTCAGTTTGTGTCGCGAAACCGACACGAAAACGTTAAAACGACCATTTTAGTAAAAATAATAACTAAAATAACAAATAACATATTTTTTAAAAGAGCCTATAAAACTTATATATTTTTCTTTAATTTTTTTTCAAAAATTTAAAACTTCTTTCCACAAGAAAAAGTTAACCGTTTCATCGTTAAAACACGAAACCGATAAAAACAACTTAAAAAATATATTGGTTACAAAATTATAAATTAATAAATATTCCAGCAACTAAAATTCTAAATCTAGGTAATATTAAATAATGTAATATTAATTGTTATAATACTAAGTGTGTTATTGCTAGTTGCTGATTAAGATATATATACACACATGCCATACGGACATGTGAAGGTGGTTTTCTCCTGATCTTTAGGAGCAACGAGAATATGAAAGTATCCGTAGAATCCATGATGAAAACAGTATAACATTTTTCCAGATAAACGTTCAAGAATTTGGTCGATAAAAGGAAGTGGAAAATGATATTTTCTTGTGGCGTCATTAAGCTTCCGGTAATCAATGCAAACTCGCCAGCCTGTGATGGTCCTCACTAGTATTAGCTCGTCCTTCTCGTTCATTACAACTGTCATTCCTCCCGTCTAGGGTACTACTTAAACTGGACTAACCCAAGGTGAATCTGAGATTCGGTAGATTAATCCGGCATCAAGGAGTTTGATTACTTCTTTCTTCACCACATCTTGCATGTTGGGATTAAGACGTTTTTGATGTTGGATCATGGGCTTGTATTATTCCTCTAAGAAGATTTCGTAAGAAAGGACTGATGCTCTTGATATCCATGATCTTCCATGCTATAGCCTTCTTATGGTTTTTAAGAACCTTAAGAAGTTCGTCTTTCTCTTCTTTAGAAAGGTGAGATGAAATAATTACTGAGAGTTGAGAGTCTTTTTCTAGAAAGGCGTATTCGAGATGGTTCGAGAGTTCTTTTAACTCTAAGGCTGGTGGTTCTTCGATTGATGGTTTTGATTTTTCGTTACATTCAGTGATCTCTCACACTACTTCTGATGTTTCTTGATTGTTGTTGATAGAATCGGTTAAGATTTGTGTTTCCAGTCTGATACTGATGGAGGAATCTCGCACATAGCAACTCACGATAGAATCGATATGTCAACACAATATAATTTGTTATTGTGATGTTGCGGATGTTGCATAGATTTTCCTATGTCAAAAGTGATTGCCTCGTCATTGACCCTGAGAGTGAGTTTGCTGGTGCAAACATCAATGATAGCCTTTGTAAGTGGCTAGAACGGGTCTTCCGAAAATCCGAGGAACACTTTTGTCTTCCTCCATGTCTAGAATTATAAAATCTGCTAGGAAAAAAAATTTGTCAATTTTGACAAGCATGTTTTCAAAAATGCCTTGAGGATATTTAACGGATCGGTCAGCTAACTGAATGCTTATGCGGGTGGGCTTTGGTTCTCCTATCCCTAGTTTTGCAAAAACTGCATAAGGCATTAAGTTAATACTAGCTCCTAGGTCAGCCAGGGCATTGCTAACAGACAAGTTTCCTATGAGACAAGGGATAGTAAAGTTCCCTGGATCGGTCATTTTCATTGGCAGCTTGTTTTGGAGGGCAGCTGAGCATTCTTCACTCAAGGTGACATGCAAGAGCTCCTCTAGCTTCCTTTTGTTGGTCAGCACCTCTTTGAGAAACTTTGCATATTTCGGCATTTGAGCAATGACTTCGACGAAAGGGATGTTGATGTGGAGTTTTTGAAGAGTTCTAAATACTTCCCGTACTGAGCTTCCAATTTCTCCTGTTTCAACCGTCCAGGGTATGGAATAGGTGGAACATAAGTGTGTACTGGTTCCTTAGGTTGTACGGTGCCTGTTGGGATCAGTTTCTCCTACGTCTTATTAGGGACTTCCTTTTCCATAATTGGTTCTTAAGTTGGTGAGGCAACAGTGATTGTGCCACTTCTCAATGTATCAGCGTTGGATGTCGCATTTAGGTTTGTTATAGTGTTG
>NW_027491740.1:0-45577 GCF_021521415.1 Bidens hawaiensis
TGTGCATGCGATTGGCACAAAATGGGTTTTCAAATGCAAGAGAGATGAAAAGGGATAATTATCAGGAACAAGGCAAGGCTGGTTGTAAAAGGTTTTAATCAGCAAGAAGGGATCGACTACAATGAAGTGTTTGCTCCTGTGGCAAGATTGGAAGAGATTCGTTTGTTTTTGGCATTTGCTTCACACAAGGAGATGAAGGTGTTCCAGTTAGATGTGAAAAGTGCGTTTCTTAACGGTAAAGTCGATGAGGTTGTGTACGTTGAGCAACCTCCGGGTTTTCCTGATCCAAACTTTCCTGATCACGTGTACAAGCTAAGTAAAGCGCTATATGGGCTACATCAGGCCCCTCGTGCCTGGTATGCAACTCTATCCAATTACTTGCTTGAGAATGAGTTTGAAAGGGGAAAGATCGATAGCACACTGTTCGTGAAGAGAAAAGGAAGAGACCTTCTTCTGGTTCAAGTCTACTGGACGACATCATCTTTGCTGCGTCAAAAGTCGCCATGTGTCAGGAGTTTGAAGCCGTCATGAAAGAGGTTTGAAATGAGTGCTATGGGTGAACTAACTTTCTTTTTAGGATTGCAGGTTGATCAAAAGAAAGATGGGATGTTCATTCATCAGACTAAATATGTCCAAGACGTTCTCAAACACTTCAAGATGGAGGACAGCACTCCATTTGATACTCCAGTTTGCGTCAACCATAAATTGGGTGCTGATTCAGACAGTGATTCAGACGTGGACCCCACCCAATATCGGGCAATAATAGGTTCTTTAATGTATTTAACTGCATCTAGACCTGATATTATGTTTGCAGTTTTGTCTTTGTGCTCGTTTTTAGGCAAACCCAAAGGAATCTCACATGAAAGGTGTGAAGAGGATATTGCGTTATCTCAAAGGCAAGCCTAAGCTAGGGTTTGTGGTACATGAAAGGGGGAGACTTGAAGTTAGTCGCCTACACGGATTCTGATTATGGAGGATGCAATCAGAATCGGAAGTCGACAACAGGTGGATGTCAGTTTCTTGGAGGCAGATTAGTGTCATGGCAGTGCAAGAAGCAGACCTCAGTCGCCATTTCTACCTGTGAAGGAGAATACATGGCAGCATCGAACTGCTGCTCCCAGGTTCTTTGGATTACTACAGCAATTGCGCAATTACGGTCTGAATTTCACTCATACTCTTATTTGCATAGATAACACTGCTGCTATCTCAGTAACTAACAATCCCGTAAAGCTTAGCAAAACTAAACACATTGACATCCATCATCATTTTATACGGGATTGTGCTGAGAAGAAATTGATAGTGCTCGAAAAGGTTGATTCGTTAGATAATTTCGCTGATTTGTTTTACTAAAGCGTTTGACAAAACTCGTTTTCAAAACCTTGTTGAGCTAAATGGGATGATCAATCCCAAGTAACCGTGTTTTTCGTTTTTACTTTCAAAAAAAAAAAAAACGTCACTCTCGCTTAGAATTATGTCAGTTGCTTCAGTTTGAAGGACATATCTTCGATATGTTTGGTCCTCATTTCTACCTGTATAGTATGAGGATAGCCATTAACCAGATGACTGAAAGTGACCGGGGCGGTTTATGATGTGTTTTTTATTCTTTCGCTGAAAATTAGTCGTTCATAATTAGTTAGAAGGACACATACTCGTATGTGGTCGGTCCAGCTGATCCATTGGATCTTCAGGATAGCCGTTTACCTGAAGACTTCGACTTGATCGGGGCGATAGAAATTAAAAATATTTTTAAAAGGGGAGATGAAATAATTTTTCTAGTCTACTACTTCGTAAGAAGTTTCTTTACTATGTTTAAAAGAAAATTGATCCAACCTTGGAAAGTGATAGATAAACTAATTCTGTGTACTTAACTAGTGAAGTTATTAGGCCTAAAAGACTTTAGAACAGTCATTGTATGTCATGGTAGCTTTTTATGGTGCGTAAAAGTAGAAGTAATACTAACTAAATCTCCTCGATCTTACGTATAAACTCCTTAAGAGTTGTGCATGTCTCCATATATATCTTTCCGAATGATAGGCAGAAAAGCGATTACCCAGTCATACACAAGCCCGTGAGTGTTCTGATTCCCGAGAAGATGGTTTGTCAAGAAACTGCAGTGATCCAGATTCTGGACTTGCAGTAGTTTACTTGAAGCTGTGTAAATCTTATTATTTAAAAAAAATAAAAAATAAATAAAAAATAAAAATAAAAAAATAATAATAAAAAAAAAAATAAAAATAAAAAATTTTAAGCCTTCTAAAGCTTATAATGTAATACTTATCAATCATGAGGCAAGAAAGAGAACGGGAAGAAGAGTCTAAAGATCGAAGAGTACTTACTATTTATTCAGACACTACGGGTCGAGGTCAACTCGGGGTGACTTGGGGAAAGCCAAATAAGCTTTGAGAATAGATAGGAGGCATCACAATCTCTGATGTGCTGCCCATTTAAATTTTGAGATTAATTGAACCTAATCCGTATCACAGAAGCGATGAAAACCATACTAAGTTTGTTTACCTTCTTACAACCTGTTTCTTTATGTCCTAATATAGCTGAACATGGATCTGTGTGACAGTCACTTAATTAGTATGATTCCTGTTCGGATCTTTTCTAAAACGTGGTAGTCCCTGTCGAGACTGAAATTTGATCTTGTGTACTTTATTTCTAAAATTTATTCTACTTATGTCGTTTTATGATTTTATACCTGGTTACTTGGTTCTTGATCGGATCAGTTAACTCTTTAAAGGAAGTTTTAAAAGTTAGTGGCATAACGTCCTAATTATAAGGGTCTGTTATGTAACTTTGTTATCAAGCGAAGTTAATAAAACAAGCGAAGTTAAGGGGTAAGCGAAGTTAGCCCCAACTTCGCCTGTTCATCTTTGACCCTATATAAAGAAAATCTTGGTCAAACCCTTTATATTTTTTCAAAAACCATCGAACTTAACAAATAATCTCTCGGCGAAGTTAATTCTCGACACACAACTCGTTGTTTTATCTCAGTTTTAATCCGATATAAAGATATGTAGGTGTTGTGTAGATGATAATCTATGTCCATTGCATTAATAAGAGGTTGTTTTGGTTCGATACGTGACCCCGTTCATTTGAAACCTCAACACCCGCTTTTCAAACTTGTTATAACGTGGTCGTAATCAACTTGATCGTCTAGATCGTCTTAAAAACATGTTTTATACAGTCTTCAATCTCCAAATTCACCAACTACACGTCGTTTGGCCGTCTAATCTGTTGCCGCTTCAGATTCAGGCGAAGTTGCAGTTTAGGCGAAGTTATCCTTAACTTCGCCTAACGCTTAACTTCGCCTGTTGATTTAATTGTTTAACAGAATTAGAGGCGAAGTTGTGGTTAGGCGAAGTTATCATCAACTTCGCCTAGCCCTTAACTTATTTTTAATTAACTGTTATCAGGCGAAGTTAAAGTTAAGGCGAAGTTGTTTCCAACTTCGCCCCACCCCTAACTTCGCCTATACAGTATAAATCATAACTTCGCTCATGGTCATAGGCGAAGTTGTGATTTGCTTCGACGTTTCTCTAACTTAGACTGTTTTTGTTGCAGAAATGGCAGCTGTAGCTGGAGCAGGTGGTGCAGGTGGTGATGAAGGTGGAGACAACAACCGACAGTTTTTCCCGGGGCATAACATGTACATAACTTTGGACCCGGATGCGAGCGGTGTTGATGATTTCCGCGAGATCATCACGTTTCTTATCCGCTCGCGTATCTTCCACGCTATTACTACAACACTGCCTATCTCTTTGCCAAACATAGAAGATTTCTGGCAGACAGTGGAATATGATTGTCGAGTCGAGCCCCCAGTTATGCGTGCAACGGTTAACAATCAGGTAGTGCAGTTCTCGTCTGAGCAGATCAGGGTGGCTTTACAGTTTGGGGATGAAACGAGAAAATGACACTACCGACTTCGTGGCTCCATTCAGAGATGGTGCTTTTCTGAGAATGGGCTATTCTGGTCCTTTGGGGGATACTCAGAGATGCAAGGGGTTTTTATTAGACCAATGGCGCTTTCTCATGCACGTGATGATCGTGTGTATGTCGGGGAGAAAGGCTGGTACAGATGGAATAGGTGCGACGATGCAGTCGGCGATGACTGCACTGACTTACAATAAGCGTTATAGCTTTAGTCAGATGGTGTTCTACGAGATAGACCGTCAAAGACGAGCGGTGGCGCGTGAGAGATTCCTGATGTATCCAAGATTCCTTCAAATGATCTTGAATCACGTTGCTCCCACGTTACCTCAGCGCCGCCCGATTAGATATGTGGAGAGTGTAAGCAAGAGAATCTTCGCTCAGTGTAGATCATCAAGTGCAAGAAGTAAGCCTGAGCTCCGTCCTCGACATACTCCATTGTTTGGGTACTTGATCAATCCCGAGTATGTTGCAGCTCGCGGGGACGAGTTTCGGGATCCGGCACCATAACAGGCTGGAGCACCTCAACCACCACCTGAGTTACAACAAGCTTTACCTGCTGCTCCTGTTGTGGCACCGGAGGAAAATGTAGACCTTGAAGCTGCTTTTGGCGGCCAAGGTTTCTTCGATATGGAACGTGTTGATCCAGAGGAAGAGGTGCAAGTCTCGGTTGCACGGGTTACTAGTGTGGATGTGGCTATGACAGCTACGACGGAGACTGATTCTGACTCTTCAAATGATGATGTGAATGAAGCAAGACAGATTCTGATTACTCAAGACAGTGATTCGGATTTTGAGGAAGATTTACATCGGTTGGTTCGAAGATCGAGAAGAGAAAGAGTGGGTGCAGGTTCGGGAGCTGGTGAGAGCTCAAGGGTGGTTCGTTTCACTCCACCCGCACTGTCTGGTATGACTATGGTCCCTTCATCACTGCCAGTTACCGGGTTAAGCTCCTCGGATGTTCCCGTGGTGACTACCTCATCTTCCTTCGGCATCCCACCCACTACATTTCAGCTCCAGGCTCCGGAGATTGTGTCCTTGCCCCCTCCAACTCTTACTCCATCGGAGGTCGTTGCAAGGTTTGTTGAGTCGACAGTTGGTGCCACTGCAGGGTTATCGGTTACGATACCACCTGCGGTTACGTTTCCACCTGTTTCTGAGGTGCCGGTTACATTGGGAATCCCTCCTCCGTACGCTCAAGACATATCACATATGAGGTTTGATTTCGATGCAACCTTATCCGACTCGGAAAGAATAACAGCGCTTGAAAGGGTCGTGGCAGAACAATCAAGAGTAAATCTTATCCAGACTCATGCTATTCAGCGCCTCGTTGCAGAGAATCAAATTCAGTCGTCCCTCCTGATCGAGCATGGTAAAATATTTGATGCCTTGAAACAGTTCTTGGCATCTCAGGGGGAGACGAGCTATAAGGGTGACGAGCTGAGGACAAAAAAGAGCAACGATCGAGACGATGATCCCAATGCATCGAAAGGTGCAGGTGGTGAGTTGCCAAGAACTGAACAAGCTCTTGGGACTTCCACATCTCAGGGAGTCAATGAGTGCAGCTGGCGGTTCAGGGGGTGATGATGTGGTGGTTGTGGATGCTGAGGAGGTGTTAGATGATGACGTTATGTGTGATGATGATGTGTTACCAATGGAAGAGATTGAGAAGATAGGGGCTGAGATCGTGATTGACGATGAAGTGGAAGAAGGAGAGATTGTGGAGGATAACGTTGAACATGAAATTCCAGAAGTTGAAAAGTCAGATTTGGGTCAAAATACGGAATGTGATGAGACTGAATGGGAGGAGCAGCCAAGATGGAAAGAAGGCTACGCTCAGTGGTTCGTAAAGACTAAGAAACTGGCGGTCCCTACTATGTTCAAGAAAAGCTACAACATCAAAGGTTATGCTGAAGCGAAAAAGGGGATTATTTGCTGGTTATATGATGAGCAGTTGAGGCTCTTTGTGATTAAACGTTATGATGGGGTTCAGTATTTCAAGAGGTTGTTGAGATCATTGAATACGTTGCCTGAGTGTGAAGTGAAGGACTTAGCCAGGTTGGGGTTCATAAACAGGAGTAATGATAACATGGCTAAGATCATTAGAAAGATAGTCTGGAAGGAAAGCATAAAGGAGAAAAAGTTCGAGCTGTTGAAACCGCATAAAGGAAAGCTCGTTGAAGACAGAGACAGAGGAATGAGAGCAGATGGCAAGCCTTGGATGATAATGAAGTATAAGCCGATCCGGTGCTTAAAAGAAGTGCCGATGAAACAAATGCCCAAGGATGTGCTCAAAGATCTGAAATGGTGGTACGTTGATAGTGAAACAGCTGAAGTAGTAATGGAGGATGAAGATGAACAAGAGCTGATGAGAGTATATGAGCCTATGCATTTAGTGAATTTGTCTCAAGCTGATCTGCAGGTGCTGAACGAGAAAAAGATATTTTACATTCCTGCCTGGAAAGAAGAAGCAAAGAAATATCAAAGAGTAGTTTCAGTTTGTGTACGAGAAGGCGTTCATGCTTGAAGATGGAAGATACAAGATTTTTGGGATTACGAGACACGTGTTTGAAGATAGAGATATGAAGCTACTGCCAAGGGGAGTCTGTTGGTGCATGATGTCAGTAGTTAAGTATCTAGTGTCTGTAATCGAGTTAGTATGTTTTGTATTTATGATTAAGTGAAGTTGTCTCACAAGTTCGCCTGATATAGGTGAACTTGTGGAACAAGCGAAGTTAGTGACAACTTCGCCTAGCATGTTAGAAGTTGTCGAATGATATAAGTGTTAGGTTATGGCTTGTTTGTAATCAGTTATTTAGTTCGTGTAATCGGTGATTGATACATCACGTGTTATTAGTTGCAATACAACGTGTTCTTTGTTTATTGTAACGTGTGTTTGCTTGTGTTTAACGTATATCGTTTCTACACTCGTATCGTCTTACGTAGGGATTCCGCACCTACGTAGAATGAGGTATTTCCGTGTAGATCCGGCTGGGAACCTACAATGTTTATATCATCTTTTTTTTACACATCATGGAAAGCTACCATGCATATCAATGACCGCTCTAATAGTCCTTTTTGCCTATTAAATCCATATGATTTGTATAAAAAGTCAATCTACTATCATTTCCCAAAAGTTTGGATCAATTTTCATTGAAAACCTTTTAAGATTCTTTAAAGCTTTGAACTGAATAACCTTATCATTTCTCAACACCGTTAATTTTCTCTGATTGAAAAATGTTCATTGGAGCACACAAGTTTGAAATCAAAGCACAGTTTTGACACAAGCAATCAATAACATACTCAAGAATAATCACAAATGAATGGTACGCATTAACACAATTAGACTAACATAAAGTTATACTCAAGATAAATTATGCAAAGTCTATTATGTCCTAAACACATCATCATCTTAGATCGTCAAATCCCAAGCAAGACATCAGATAAGCATGCAGATAAACATTTCTAAGCTGATGTTAACACACTTATCAAGACATCATGATCAATCACTCAAAACATACCTAAGGATCATAGATACCTAATTAAAACATAATCATTAAAGCACACATCAGTCAAACAGAATCAAGTATTCAAACACAGAACATAACTTACTCATTAAAACCTTTAATCAGATAGTTAGTTAGCACATTGAACATATGTCATCAATCAGACTTCATCAGAGTTGATTATGTCTAAAGCTTTTAATAGAAAATGAAATCTTGTTTAATCTAGTGGCTCTGCCAGGTTGTCACTAGTGTCAACTCTTTTCATTTATATTAGACCTTTCTACCTTCAATCTATGATAAAATGGTGTCTTATTTAAAACGCTTGGTCTTTGAGTTTTGGACTGTATTCTAAACAATAAATAGTGCAGTAGTATTATCAATATAAATAGGAATGTTCAAGTAATTCAGACCATAGTCCAGTAGTTGATTCTGAATCCAGATGACTTAAGCACAACAAGCAGATGCAACAATGTATTCAGCTTCAGCAATTGAGATTGAAAAAATTGTTTGCTTCTTGCATTGCCATGATACCAGCCTGTCTCCCAAGAATTGGCAACCACCCGATATAGACTTTCTACTCATGTTACATCCATCATAATCACTGTATGTGTATGCAAGTAGATCAAAGGCATGGTTCTTAAGATATCGGATACCCAATCAGGCTTTCCTTTCAGATATCTAAAGATTCTCTTGACAGCAGTCATATGAGAAATTTTTGGGATTGGAATCTTGCACACACACATACAACAAACATAATGCCTGGTCTTGAAGAAGTTAGATACATCAATGATCCAATCTTAGCTCGATATTTATGTTCATCTACATGCTCCCCCTTTTCATCAGCTACCATCTTCTCATGAGTGTCCATTGGAGTAGAAGCAGTCTTCAAGTCCTGGCATTTGAACTTGTTCAAGATGTCTTGCACATACTTGGATTGACATATGAATATTCCATCCACCTTCTGTTGAACTTGCAATCCAAGAAAGAAATTCATCTCTCCCATAGAGCTCATAAAATACTTGGACTTCATAACCTCTTCAAACTCCAAACACATTTATTCATTTGTAGATCTAAAGATGATATCATCAACATATACTTGAACCAGAAGCAAATCTCTTCCTCTTTTCTTGTAGCAGAGGGTCTTATTAATGGCTCCCCTTTGAAAACCATTTTGAAAGAAGATGATTAGACAACTTATCATACCAAGATCTTGGATCTTGATGTAGTCCATATAGAGCTTTGTTAAGTTTATAAACTCTATTTGGATACTTAGGATCCTCAAAACCTGGAGGTTGAGTGACATACACCTCCTTTCTATTTTGCCATTTAAGAAAGTAGATTCGAAACAAAATTGAAATACTCTGATATTTTTAAAAAGCAGCATAGGCTAAGAATATTTTGATAGCTAGCCTTGCTACTGGAGCAAACACCTCTTCAAAATCAATCCCTTTTTCCTGTAAGCATCATAGTGCAACTCGTCTTGCTTTGTTCTTCATTGTAATCCCTCTTTCATCTTTCTTATTTCTGAAAACCCATTTGATGCCAACTGCAAATTTCGTCTTGGCTTATCCACAAGTTCCCAAACTTGAATTTTTTTGAATTGAGCCAACTCCTCTTGCATAGCTTCTACCCAACTATTATCTTTTAAGGCTTGAACTATGTTCTTGGGTTCAATCTGGGATAGAAAGCAGGAGTATAAACAGATGTTTGCAGATTCAAATGCACTTCTAGTTACTCTCTCATGCAGGTCACCTATTATGTTTTCAGTAGGATGATTTCTTTCTATAAAAGAAGTTTGGATGATTTGATTTGAAGTTATTGTTGAATCAAGATTTGTGTCATTGAGATCAGGTTCCTCAACTATCAAATCTGATGATACACTATTTATTGTTGGCTCTTCAACATTCTGATTTGATGTTGATGCAACATTATATCCCATATTCAAGTTTTGAAATAAAGTTTAGAACCTTTATTGTCTTTAATCTCGGTCTTGATCTTGTAGGTCATTGGTTTGAGTTTCAATTATAACATCATTTTCTTGATCTTGTGGATGATCAAGATTTTTATTTTGTTCTTCTTCATACTCATCTTTAGGACCATTCTTAGCAAAAGAATACTCATGATTCTTGTCTGAAAGTCCATGATCCGGATCATGAATAACATCATGTACGTGTATAAACGATATGAAAAGGATCGAATATAATGTATTTACTATACTATACGATATTGCGGAATTATATCATAAAGGAGTAACAACACAATCACTCATAAGCTTTGATATATTGATATAACAATGAGAGTATAAATCTGATCAGAACGCCAACAACTGTTGTA
Source organism: Bidens hawaiensis (assembly GCF_021521415.1). Lineage (NCBI taxonomy): Eukaryota > Viridiplantae > Streptophyta > Magnoliopsida > Asterales > Asteraceae > Bidens > Bidens hawaiensis. The sequence continues at coordinate 9,774 of NW_027491740.1, forward strand.
AAATAATGGCAATGCACGGCTATATATACACAACCCTATGGAGCCGTATATGTATCATGGCGTATAAGACTTATACGAAGCGTATAAGTCTTATACGTTGGCTATACTTATACGGTCCTTAACAGTTTCTACTCTTGACAATTTTAGCCCTTTACAATATACATTTGACATATTTCGCTAGCAAGACCTAGCATTAGACATTAATGCTCTAACAAACTCCCCCTTGGATATTGCTAGGTCTTTATATCTTCAATACACACCAAACACTCTTTACGACATGCCTTTTTCACTTCTTCAAAAGACGGTTTTGTTGATCCTTGTTGAAATGTTGGACGAGATACCTCAGTCGGCATATAATGAAATCTGTTCCACGACGCCGGGGTAACTCAATCCTGACGTTCAGCTTCCATTTCAGCCTCCATCTTCTCCAGTTAGTTTCCCAAGCCCTAACAGAATGTATCTTCTTATCAAAGCACAAATCCACAACTTTCTGCAACTCGTTCGCTTGTGACTTGACTTTCTTATCATTACATTGTATCATGTTCACCTGTAAAATCTCTATATCCTTAACGCTTTTAGTTTTACATAGTCCTCGGTGAGAGATTTGCTAACTCCTTAGTAGATTATTTTTGAATTTTATAGATTTTTGTGAAGTTGTTCGGTGTGTTATATGGGTGTTTTATAAATAAAATAGTTAGTTAAAGTAGTTTGTTTACCAAAGTTGTAACGGTTTTGATAGGATGACTATATAATCATCATAGTTTTAATTAATGTGTTTGGTTGAATATTATGATGTTTATATGGGATCTTGACATTATAGAATTCAAGCAGTTTCTGGAACATACAAAAGCTTGGTAATTTTTATAAATTATTATTTTCCTTAATTTTATGTGAACCACTTAAAATTTTACTTATCCTGATTTTGAAATTTATGTATGTTGATTGCTGTGTGAAGGTATTTTACTTTGAAGCATGTGAGGCTGGAAGCATATTTGTGGGTCTCCTTCCTCAAGGTTTAAATATCTATGCAACCACAGCCTCGGGCCTGGATGAGAGCATCTGGGGTACTTATTGCCCGGAGTCAACTAACTCATTTCATTGGAACCCTTTCAAGGAGTGGAAAGTATTGTCCGATTTATAAACCATGGAATAAGGTTAAGGACGCTAAAAACAAGTGTTGCTTAAACTCCTAAAGGTACATAATTAAAAATCTATATGTTAATGACTAAAGTATTTGTTTACTCATGTGACTTGTTCCAGTTGTAGACAAAATTTGATATTCCAGAAGATGCTGAAGGCTGGATATTGAAATCATTTGGGCAGAAGGTGAAGACTAGAGGGCAAGAGTTAAAGAACTATACCATGATCCGTCTTTGTCAATTCAGGAACAAATAAGTTCTAGGCCAAAACAAGTGCAAAAAAAACAATGGAGGAGACTAGTGAAGTATTGGAATAAAAAAAAAGTCTAAGGTATAAAATGGCCTTCCACTTCAAATAACATTAGTTTATTTTCTATTCTAAGATTTCACTTTCTACTGAAGACGGTAAGTGAAAAAAACAAGGCAAATCGGGCAAGAAGAAGATGGTGCAAGTAACAGGTAAAATTAGTTATGCTCGAGTCGGTGAAGAGCTAAAGGTGATTGTATAAGATGATGCAATTGTTAATGTAGCATGTCGATATCCGTTGTTAATACTCATTTTATTTTTGTTCAAACATACATCTACCGGAGAAGATCCAAGTTGATTGGAAATTATTCGTGCATGCTTCTCCGAACATGGAACTACAAAAAATGAGGAAGCTGCAAATGCAATTGTATGTAATATGCTTATATATTCATGTACATATCTTTTCTTTTCATTCTTAATGGGGTTAAAAATACATATCTTATTTTTGTTATTATATCTAATACAGACATAAATGCAACAACAAAGTTCTAATCTTCCCGAAAGTTCTACCGATAATCCTGGACCAAATGATATTTTTTCTAAGGTAATGGGTAAAGATCGAAATGGTGATGCTGTCATGTATGGTCTAGGTGTTCGTGGTTCTGATGTTTGGGGTGTAATACCAAGGCGTTCAGCATGTCGTAGAGAAAACATCCAACTGAAGTCTAAATGTGAAGAACTTACTAGTATCGTGGTTCAGTTAGAAGCCCAGGTGTCCGAGATGAAATGGTCGAAGGATGGTCCTAGTGTTCCACCTGTTACAACGTCATCTTTCCCCATTGTAACTAGTGGACCTACATGTTTACTAGTATTTTTCTATATAAATCTTTAGTGTTCCATATTTTGTAAGCTATCTTTTGTACTTCATCAGAAATATGTAATAAACAATAGGCATGTCACTATATTTTGCACAAAGTACATGGTCAACAAGAGGATTAGTATGTAATTTGGATACTTTATCTTGTAGAAGCTGCGAAATAGAGGTAAATCTTTAGCTTGTAGACTCATCCAAAAATTGATTGTAAGTTGGTGATTAAATAACGGTTACATTGGGCTACACTAGAAAACAACAATGTCTGTTGATGTTTTTTTTCAGATTATTTTTTCTATAAAATGTTAGCATGCTTGTGTAAAACCTTCATTTTTGTAAAATGATTTTTGCACTACAATGACTTGAGTTTAATATATAACTGTTTTTTGAAAACTAAAATCTATGTCGGAGATGAAGTTTTCCTCAAAAGCATTCTAAACCCTACTGAGTCTGTAGCAAGAGGATGGGTGAAGAGCCTGGACCCAAATGAGCTAATTAATGGTACAGAGATTGGACCAAAATGGTGTGAGATAAATGTTCAAGTACCAATAAAATTAGATGAAAAGTTGGTGAGACAATACGGGTTATTTTCAACAATTCAAGATTGTATTGGTGCATCCATCGCATGGCCTTGTCCATTCATCTCGATATGTATTTGTTAAACTTGTGATACGAAACATTTTAATAACATGGAACTTAATGCTTATAGATGGATGGTTTATTTGTAGGTAGTCCGTGAGAATTGAGGACGCATGATGACTCGGGATTTTATGGTGCTTGTTTCTTTTATTGCTTTTAATTTTTTTGTTGAATGTTACACGAGTTTATGTTGGATAATGCTATAACTTATTTATGTTTAGTGTTTTCGTTATAAACAAGCTTAGTTAATATAATGAAGCTTTATTTCCTTCAATATTTAGATGTTCATAAATGTATCGTAAAATTGTGTGTGTGGACGTTTAAAAAAGGGTTGTATAATATGATTTGTTAAGACTTCGAATTTTTGTCCTATTAAACATTAGAACATTGTAAAAGTGGCATAATTAATATATTTTTAGGACTTTCTTTTAGTTGTTCATAGACATATTATGCGACCATAAAATTTAGTTTCATAATCTTGTTTGGGATATTAGGACCCTTTTCTTGGTACTATAATGTTCCATCATAAGGGTCCTATAAATTAATTTTTAAGGACACCTGTATGTGGGTCAAAAGTTTACAATTAGGTAAGCACATGTCAAAACAGTGTAAAAGTGTCCTAATATGTTTTTATTGGGACGTTTTTTGGGTTGTTAATAAATATATTATGCGACTATAAAATTGGTTTCATAATCTTATTTGGGATATCGGGACTTTTTTCTTGGTACTAAAGTACCTATAATGTTACATCATAAGGGTCTTATAAATTAATTTTTAAGGACGCTTGTATGTATATCAAAAGATTAAAGGTGGGTAAGCACATGTTAAAATATTGTAAAAGTGTCATAATATGTTTTTATTGGGACGCTTTTTGGGTTGTTAATGGATATTTTATGCGACCATAAAATTGGTTTCATAATCTTATTTGGGATATCAGGACGTTTTTTGAGTTTCGAGACTTATTACAACCTCTTTACATGAAACGCTTTTCTCATTGGTCCTATTAGATGAAAGGTCCTATAAAATAGCATTTTAGGACGCTTTTGTGCATACTAAAAAGCTCATTTTGTTGTAGTGCCGGGTTGAAATAAACTTGTTTAGGTTCAACCAGTTGATTAGGAAACCAACCTCTCTTATCCATATTTTCACCCTTCTTTGGTGTTTCATACAGGTTCGACTCCATCTCAATTTCCTCATCAAACACTTCATCAAAAGAATCAAATTCTTCATTTTCTCCAACATATTTAACTGATACTGGTTTATCTTCAAATTCTACATCTTGATTCAACTAGCCTTCATTAATATCTGGTTCAGGAATATCCTTTTCAAAATCAAATATTATATCCTCAATAGAGACATCTAACATTTTCGCCAGTTCAGACTTGTCTACAGTAATCTCCCCCTCTTCTAGATCATCTATCATGTTAGAAGCACGGAAATTAGAAGTAATTAACTCTTCTAATTCTTCCAATGGTTTATCAGACGGTGCATTTTTAGATTCTGACTCTTGTTGTGGTTCATCATGTTGAACATCACCACCAACAAAATCAAACTTCTTGTCAGACTTTCCTATTAAAGCACCAGCACCTCGATGTAGAGTATCATCATCATCAAGATCATCATAATCATCACATGAATCACCAAAATCAACTTTCTCCTCATATTTTTCTCTTCTTCCTCATCATCCCTTTTATCTTCAACAACAGGATCAATAGGTTCTACAACCATTGGATCACTAACGATCACAGGCTCATCCACCTATATCACCAAGTCATTAGAACCACCAGCGTGCACAGATGCATCAACTACATCATCAACAATGATAGTCTCTTCTATCTTTGACTCTCCTTTTTCAGCTACCTTTTCACTATCATATTCAACACAAAAAGTAGCTTCAGCAACCCCAATTTCACCACCATATACTCTTTAAAAACGGTTTCACTTGCTTCAGCTTTATCAACTTTTGAATTAAGTCTGATTCCTAGCTTCTTCTCAATAATGAAAAAGTACTTCATGTGTTCTACTAAAATTTCATCAGATATATTCCTTTTCTTCTCACTTTCATCCACACGTTTTTTCATCTCTATATTCTCAACCATTAAACGATCATTCTCTTCATTCAAAATATTTATCCTGACATCTTGATTCTCCACCTTATCTTTCAACTCATTGAATTCAATCCTAGTTGGTCCATCCGAAATCAGATAAGCATCAGAATATGTTTCACCAGATTGTTATGAAACTTTTGGATCAACTTTAGGAGTCTTCTTCTGTACAGGATCTTCAACATCAGGGGTAGAATGTAGAATAAACTTTTGAGCTATAGGAGTTTCCATGAGTTTATCAACATCATCACTCAGATTCACTTCAAAAGTTGTTGTCTGTTCGGCTTCTACAACTACATTAGCTTGTAATGGCTCAGGAGTCTTTTCAACAAATTTCTCTTGAGTAACTCCAACATCTACATCCTCTAGTTCGTCCACTAAAAACGAATCAATCACCGATATTTTCACCATGTGCTTTAATCTTCTCCTTTTTGGATTACTAGTTTCAAGAACATATGTTTCATCTTTATCATCAAACTCTTTCTCTGTTCTTCGTTCCTTTTTCCACTCAAGTATAGCACGAGGATCACCCCACATAGACTTTTCCACTTATGGATAAGATTCAGTTTCCTCTCCATCTGGATCAATCTTTAAATCAAAAAATGGTTAAAAATTGATTGTTGTTGAGGAGCAGGAACAGGATCATGAATAGGCACAGAAGCAGGAGGAGTTATGGGTTCAGCTTTAACAACACTTTTACGTTTCTTTTTTGGCTTTTGTGAACCTTATACCTCTTCATTCTCAGCTTTCACAAACCATTTACCGCCCAGAGGCACATAACTTTGCATTCTAACATTCTCATTCTCTCTATCCGAATCACTTTCCTAGTTTCTCCACTGATTATTTGATGGTCCAACATAATCAGGATTAAGTAAATGCCTAAATAAAGCTTGAAACTTAGGAATTTCCTCCTCAGTTTTATTCTTGTAAGACTTAAGCTTAGCACATCCATTAATAGACTTGTGTTCCAGTTTCATATCTTCACCCGTCTTGTCAATATTTGGAAATTGATGATCAATAATTAGCTGCACAAACCCCGGGTACATAAGCCATTTTGTTTTATCAAAGTATAGCTTCATATGCTCAAATATAACTTTAGAAATTTATACTTTAGGTTCAAGCATAAAGCAGTTATGATGCACATGTGATAGTCAAGAATCTCTTCATATCCCCCTTTGCAATGTCCAAAAAAATGTACGATCAAGTGCACAAAAAACTTGTAAGGCCTTAACAAACCAGATTTCAAGAAACCCCTGTCCAAATCATTCTTGTAGCCCATTCTCAAGTTGACTTCTAGAGCGTACTCTAGTATTAAGATCCCCAATAATATTCTCTTCTGTATGATATGACAGAGTACGAGGAATGACTTCATCCGAAACCACTACATCAATTTGGAAATTTGTGACATTCTCATCATTAACCAATTCATCAGACAGCACAGGATCTGAAGTAGGTGTTGGTTGAATCAAAGACTCAGTCATATCATTGTGATCTTCACCATCATCGTCAATGGAAGGTGAAGCGGGTGTATCATCAACATGGTCATCAACATCAGGTGCTGGATCCTCATTAAAGATTGGAATATCTTGTGTAGTATTGTCATCATAACATCCATCACCCAAAATTTTGTTGAAATAACAGTGTGGCCATCTCGTCAGTGATTTCCTCTTCAGGAAATGAGAAACAATTCCACAAGCTGTCATAGTCAAACATCCATGAATTGCCCTTTCTTTGAATAGGAGTAGCATATCTTTGACAATCAACATGTTGTACTTGCACAATCCAGTTAATGCTAGGTAAGAATACATGTCTTAAAGGACTAGCATAACCCACAAAGAAACCTTCCACAGACTTAGCACCAAATTTACCATTAGGATCAAGAATAGTACATGGTGATTCAAATGGTTCAAGCCACTTCAACTTCGGCTTTCAAAGATTAAGCAGCTCGAAACAGGTTTTGCCAAACTTCTTTATCGTGAGAACGCGGTTGAGAGTGTAACAAGCCGACGCAACAACTTCTTACCAAAAGCTAATAGGTAGTTTCAAATCAACCAACATAGCCCTAACTGTTTCAATCAGAGTCATAATCTTTCGTTCAGCGACCCCATTTTGTTGTGGCGTGTAGGGTGCACTAAACTCATGAAGAATACCACGCTCATCACAATATTGAAGCATTCGGTTGTTCCTGAACTCGGTACCATTGTACCTTCAAATTTTCCAAATTGGAAGATTATATAACATCTCAAGCTTCTTGCATAAGATCATCAAGTTGTCAAAAGTCTCATCTTTCTATTCAAGAAACACCATCCACGAGAAGCATGAGTAATCATCAGTGATCACCAAATAGTAAAGTTCCCCAGTGATACTTTTAACATTCACGGGACCAAACAAATCCATATGCACGGTATGTAGATTAAATTGAGAGACTTCATCGGGTGCGACTTCTTCTTTTGTATACCCTTCTTACAACTCAAGCAATCAGTACTCAAAAGAAGACCCTTGACGTTTACCCCTTCAGCCAGATGGTTGTGAACAAGATATTTCATCTTGCGAACATTGATGTGACCCATTCGACGATGCCATAACACCTACTCCTTTTCAACGCCTTGGTGACAAAACATTGTATAGTACCTTGAGTCGATGATGCAACACACATGTTGAGCACATAAAGATCATTCTCCCTTGGTGCCTTCATCAAAATCTATTCTTCTAGAATCTTATATCCAGGCTTCAGAATCATACAATCTTGACTTGTAAAGTGTGTTGAAAAGCCTTTGTCACAAATTTGGGAGATACTCAGTAGATTATTCTCAAGCTCAGTGATGTAATTCACATTCTCGAACATTACTTTCCCGTTTGATAAAGTACCCTCACCAATAATTTGTCCTCCTTGATTTCCTGCAAACCCCACATATCCTCCTCGAATAGATTTAACATTCTTTAGCAAATGAAGAGTTCATGTCATGTGTCTAGAGGCTTCACTATCAGTAATCCAATGTGAGTCATTGGATCTTGAAAGACACTACAAAAGTAAGTAGTTAGTGAAACAAGGAAACCAAAGCCTTCTTGGTCTTGGGTTGTTTCATTTTATCATTTAAAACATATTCTAAATCATCATAATCATATCTAATAATTAGTCATTAGACGAACATGAACTCGATGAAACAGACTCAACAACTTGTTCAACAATTGGTTCAACAACTTCTTCAGCAATTGAATTAACAAGTTAATTAGAAGACTCAGATTTTAAAGGTTCAACTCCTTTATCTTTCTCAGTTTTCAGTGGTCAAATTAACAGGTTTATCTTTGATTTTACCCTTAACCACCTAGTTCCGTCCAACATAACTTGTTTTCTTGTAAAAAACATCATTTTTCTTACCTTTTGAAGATTCGCCTACTTTAAAAATCTTTTTGACAAGTTCCTTATCTACACCCCTTTTTAAAATCTTGATGGTGGAGATGTAGATTTTACCAAAGGAACTTTCACATGTGGTTTTTTGTTCACCACATGTTTCCTTTCTTGAGCGAATATTCTTAGGACATGAATAAAATAAATGTCCTTTTTCATTACAACAAAAACATTTCCTCCTATCAAAAAAATTATAAACATGATGAACATGATTATGTTCTCCCTCTCTTTCAGCTTTGAGTCTGTGAAACTCAACATTGGATTGTCTACAAAATATGGCCTATTTATGTTCTTCGGAGGTCTCACCTTTAACAAACTCGATCTTTTGTAAACCATCAGTGGGTTTTACAGATTCATTGTTACCCTATTTGTAACCAATTTCCTTTCTCTTGTAAGAAAAGCTGCTTTTAGCAAATTTTGAATTCTGATTACGAGCTTTTACATTAGATTGAGTTTTAGCTCTGGTTTATGCAATTTGATTACCAATTTTACGAGTTTCACATTGATTATTGATTTTAACACTTTCTTGAGGTTCAACTTCTATTTCAGACAACACAAATTCAGCAGCTTGTCTTCCAACCTCACTCTCACATTCAGAACTGTGAGGAGAATTACCAGTTTTCCCATCACATGACAAAGATGATGAAATATCCTGTTGTGGTGAATTAGACACCACATTCAACGCCTTAAGAAACCCTTCAGGTTCCTTTGGAGCATAAGAGCTCTAAATTGGCGGCGGAACAACATGATACTTCGGTGCCTCTTTTGGAATAATGTGATCTAGGGCATATGATGAGGCGGAATAACTTTTAGGTTTTGTGTCAACCCTTTGAATCTCAATTAGTTAGTTGAAGTTCTCTTTTAAGTTCCGCTTTATCATCACTATGCCTATTGATGGCAATTTGTTTATCTTCAATCGTGTGCTTAAGCATTGAGATCATTTTCTTATCTTGTAGGATTTTCACCCACAAATTATTCTCACACGATTGAATTTTATCATGTGCCTCTTTTATATTTTGATAATCATGAAAATTTTTGTTATAGTCGGATATTAAAGAATTAATCACAAGTTCTTTTTCATCATATGACTCACATATACGTTTTACCTCTTGAGTAGAAAATGTTACATGTCCAGCCACGTTTGCATGATGGGTGGACCTACTAGGAACATCTTCTCTTTTCACTTCCTCAACTGTCGTTGGAACACCATGAATCCAATTGAGATACCTCAGATACAGTCTCGTCTTCATCTTCAACTCCAAAGTTAATCTTTCCATGTGGTACTTCTTCACCATTAAACCAACCTGCAAAACTTTCATACACATCAGGAGGTAAAAATGATTGAAAGAATTCATTTGGAATCGAATCAAAACTTTTAGGATATTTTGTAGTCTCGTCACAAAAACCATCACTCTCAGTCTTGTCATCATCATTGAGATCAGCTACTACTTTATTTCCAACAATATCTTCCACTTCTTCCACCGCTACACCTGCATTTAGCAGTTTACCTATACCGGTTCTTCAGCTTGATCCTCACCAAATACTTTAGCAACATTTTCTCTGTGAACAATCGTATTCTAGTTGAAACCTTCATCCAATTAAGCATGACACGCTTTGGAAGACGAGTCCTCAGGCTTCTTTGATGACTCAGTTGGTGTAGGAGAACTCTAATGATAAATGGCTTGCCTGTTATAATCCCTACCAAAAGGATTAGGACTAGCATCTCCAACTTCTGGATTAGTGCATTCCCTTTTGAAGTGACCCATTTCTTTGCATCGAAAACATCGGAGCTGTGACTTATCAAATCCGAGTTATGAAGTTGTCCCATCAAGGCAGTTCTTGCCAGTAATCTCTCTAAACCTTTGTGCCCTTCTCATAACACTTGCCATACAACAACGAATATCTAGCATCTCCATTTCCTCAGGATCAATCTGATCATAATCTTCTTTAGTCATGTTGTAGTTACCAATATGCCCAACTATCAAACACTCATATGACTCAGGAATGGATCCTAAGAAAGCCATATGTTCTTGAATATTTTCAACTGTCAATCCATTGTTGTTCTTGATATTAACAGCAATGTTGCATTGAACAGTACCAGATGATAGACTAGCAAGCTTTGGAAATTGATCAGGAACGGAATTGGTTGAATTGGTTCTAGTGTAAGAGCTTGTGTAGTGTGATATGTTAGATGGTTGACTTGTTTGAGAACTACCACCAAAACTATTACTTGTGACAAAAGCATTTTTATCTTCGGGCTAGGAGCTGCAACATATTGAGATGCATTGAAGTATAACCCGATATCTTGAGTTACAGTATTACTCTTCATCTTTTACTTCTTTCGAATTTCAAGTTCTTGTGCTTCTAATTTCTCAATGAATCAAGCTGGTGTCAATCTGGCATAGTTAATCGGGTTTGATTATAAAATCATAATGAAAGTCTCCTACTCATCAGATAAAGAATCAGCAAGCTTATCAAGGTATTCTTACTCTTGCTTATCAATTCCCAAACGCTTCATCTCATTCACCAAATGACAGTACATTTCAATCAATTGTGCCATTGATTCACCTTTGACCATAGCGAATATATCAAGCTCTTTCTTTAAGAGACCAATCTTGGACTTTCTCATGTCAGGATTCTCTCTATCTTTATTCAAAAAGCTTCCCAGATTAAATGACAAGATCCATTATGTTGTAATAATTGAAAAATCTCAGACTTGATCGATTCAATCAATCAATCAATCATACCCAGTAAAATCCCACCGACAGCAGAGCTATAGGTAGGGTCTGGGGAGGGTGGGATGTAGGCACACCGTACCTCTATCCAAAGGAATAAAGAGGTGGCTTCCAGAGAGACCCTCGGCTCTAAGAACATGTGTATGAAGCAAAAAAAGGAAATCAAAGTTTAACAGTTATATAAAAAACTACTACTAATTATAATAATATTAATAAAAAGGTCACAGTTTAACCGCAATATAAAAGCTAATAATAATAATAATAAAATATGTAAGGGAAATACCATTATGGTATGTGACCTAAATAAGTTAAGTCTAAGCCCTAAGGTATTCAATTCTCTCTAAAAATCCTTAACTTTAATTCTACTTCTCCACGAATTCCTATTCTCAACCATATCCTCGGAGAGGTTTAGGTCTATCAAATCATGCCTAATCCTCTCATCCCAAGTCAATTTCGGTCGTCCTCTACCCCTCCTCCCCTCTATAGTAATGTTTTCTACGGATCTAACAGGATTCGTCGTCTGTCTTCTCTTTACATGTCCAAACCATCTCAATCTCCACTCTCTTATCTTGTCTGCTATGTTCGCCACCCCTAATCTCTCGCGAAGCACAACGTTTCTTATTCTGTCTAGCCTTGTGTGCCCACACATCCAACGTAGCATTCTCATTTCTGCTACCTCCATCTTCCGCACTTGTGCCTTCTTGATGGCCCAACAATCTGTTCCATATAGCATTGCAGGTCTAACTGCCACCCTATAGAATTTTCCCTTCAGATTAGTCGGGAAACTCTTGTCGCATAATATACCTGTGGCTGCTTTCCATCTACACCATCCTACCTGAACTCGGTGGGTCACATCACTGTCTAATTCCCCATCGCTCTGTACAAATGATCCTAAATACTTGAACTTCGTTACCTGCGGGACCACCTGCCCTTCAATTGTGATGTGTGCGTCTTCACTGTCGTTTATCTCACCAAAATCACAGTGTAGGTACTCCGTCTTAGATCGGCTAATCTTTAAACCTTTTGTCTCTAAGGTTGTTCGCCACTCCTCAAGCCTCATGTTTAGATCTTGTTTTTTCTCAGCAAGTAACACAATATCGTCTGCGAACATCATGCACCACGGGAGAGTCCCCTGAATCGACTTTGACAACTCATCCAAGACTACTGCAAAAAGAAACGGGCTCAACGCTGACCCCTGGTGAAGACCTACCTCTACCGGAAAGAAATCAGTATCCCCCACTGGCGCACGGACACTTGTTTCACTCCTGGTATACATATCCATAATTATCTCTATGTATTTACTGGGCACTCTTCTACCCTCCAAGCACTCCCAGAGCACCTGTCGTGGCACACTGTCGTAGGCCTTTTCTAGGTCAATAAACACCATATGTAGATCACGCTTCTTCTCCCTATACTTTTCCATTAATCTTCTTATAAGGTGTATTGCCTCTGTGGTGGAACGCCCCGGCATGAAGCCAAATTGGTTGACCGTAACCTGAGTTTCTCGTCTAAGTCTAACCTCAATCACTCTTTCCCATAGCTTCATAGTATGACTTAGTAGTTTGATTCCTCGGTAGTTACCACAACATTGGGCGTCTCCTTTGTTCTTATAGATAGGAACTACAACGCTGCTCCTCCATTGGTCTGGCATCTTACCTGAATTGAGAATACTATTGAACAGAGTAGTTAACCACATGACTCCTTCCTCCCCCAGACACTTCCACACCTCGATGGGTATGTTGTCTGGGCCAACCGCCTTAGACCTTCCCATCCTCCTAAGTGCGTCCTTCACCTCTTCTCGTGTGATCCGTCGGCAGTAGCAGTTATTCGATTGTTGTCGATGAAAGTTTGTGTTGTCATGTTCTTCTTGGTAAGCTCTACCATTGTTAAAAAGATTGTGGAAGTAGGTTTGCCATCTTAGCTTGATGTCCTGCTCCTTGACCAGTACATGCCCATCTGTATCCTTTATGAACTTCACCAGTCCTAGATCTTGCCTTCTACGCTCCCTGGCTTTGGCAATCTTAAACATAGCATGTTCCCCCTCTTTTGTTTCTAGACTTTCATACATCCGTTTAAAGGCCGCCTTCTTTGCTTCCGCCACTGCCTTCTTTGCCTCTATCTTGGCCGTTTTGTAGTTGTCCCTCAAATCCACTCGCTCCTCCTCATTCGTGCACCTCATTAGCTCCCTAAAACATCGTTGTTTGTCCCTTATCTTGTCTTGCACTGCGTCATTCCACCACCAAGACTCCTTATGCCCACTTGACTTTCCTGTTGTGACCCCGAGAGTCTCCTTTGCTACTTGGATGATCTTTGTCTCCATAGCTTCCCATATATGAGTTGAGTCCCCATTGACTTTCCTGTCAGACTTGATCGATTGTTGAAACAAATTCATCATCTTCTTCTCACGAAGAAATCTTGCTTTTCCTGCCTCGGAAATTTTGAGACAAACGATGACTAGTACCATTCTCATTTCTTGGTATGATGTATTCCATCTCAACAAATTCCCATGCATCTTAGTTGACGGCTTGAACATAGGTGTCAAACTTATCAGCCCAACTCGGGTAATCTTCCATTCTTAACAACTTCGGTGGCTTGTTCGATGTCCCCATTTCATTCTCCAAATTGATATTCTGAAGTATAGGAGATTGATTTGTCACAAAAGCATTCAAATATACCATTTTGGTATGAAAATCAATAAGCACTATTCACACCAGCGTATAAGTCCCTACAGGGGTATAATTCCTCAACGTGTAAATATTAACTGGCGTATAAATGTTACAGCGTGTAACACTTACATGATGAGTAGACTTATGCGGATAACCCTCTTATACTAACAAATCACAACGTGTAACCTCTTACACGTATAACCAACACTTATACGTCTCACAAGCTTATATGGAGAAAGACAAATTTTACGGAAACAAAACTTTATATGGCTGGTAACCTTATACGGGTGAAAGAAAACTTATACGTTGCACCTGCTGTTCAAACTTCATGGTTTGTAAGTTGATAATCAGCTTGAATTTGAAAAAATCACTCGTGCAGAAATGATTATTAGGTATAAACAAGTATGATCACCAAAGAAATTTGTATTTTATCCCTAGATTAATGAGTAATTGAAGAATTAGTGTTCGGCTTTAACTTTGACATTCATGATCTTCAAATCTTCAAGTAATGTGTTCAATTCATTAGCAAATACGAGCATAATGCTTTAAAATAATGACAATGCATGGCTATATATACACAACCCTTTAGAGCCATATATGTATCCTAGTGTATAAGACTTATACGCCGCGTATAAGTCTTATACACTGGCTATACTTATATGGTCCTTAACAGCTTCTAATATTGACAATTTTAGCCCTTTACAATATACATTTGACATATTTAGCCCACAAGACCTAGAATTAGACATTAATGCTCTAACATTGTTAGCAACTTTGGACCATAACTTGTCCAAATCAACTTTCTTCTCTGAAGTAGCTTCAAGTATACATGTTCTATACAAGGTTTCATCAAAGTCTTCAGGATAGATTTTGAAAGATTTGATTAACTTCTTCAAATAAAATAGCCATGATGCTCCATCAACAGTGTTGAATTTATTTTCATTGAATATTATATTAGAAGACTCAATCACACTCAGATGATCCTTCACATATACTCTATATGCTTTTGAGTGTGTGGAATAACCCACAAAGAAACAATCTAAAGATTTTGATTGAAACTTGTTCAAGTAATCTTTAGTGTTCAACAAGGAACACTTGCGTCCAAAGGGCTTGAGAAACTTGATGTAGGGCTTTCTTTTATACAAAATCTCATAAGGATTTTTGTTTTGACTTTTGTTGAGAAGGACCTTGTTCTGAACATAGCAAGTAGTGTTAATTGCTTCTGCCCAAAATGTAACAGGCAAGTAAGCATCTGCTATCATGGTTCTTGCATCCTCAATCAATGTTCTGTTCGTTCTTTCTGCAACTCCATTTTGTTCAGGAGTTATAGGGGCACTGAATTGTTGAGAAATTCCTTTAGCTTGACAAAATTCAGTCATTCTCTCATTCTTGAACTCAGTTCCATTGTCACTTCTCATGACCTTCACCCTTGCATCTAGTTGGTTCTCAATCCTTGTCACACAACTTTTAATCATTTTAGCAGCCTCATCCTTTGAGTTCAGAAAATAAACCCATGTATATCTTGAAAAATCATCAATAATCACCAAACAATATCTCTTTTACCAATACTTGGAACACTCACAGAAAATAAACCCATGTATTTGTGCTGCTTTCCATTTTGTCAAGAAATGGTCTTGTCATCCAGCTTGAACTCTCTTGTGGGTAAACCAATTACATGTTCACCTTTAACAAGTTTGTTCGTATTCTTTAAATTGACATGACAAAGCTTTTTGTGCCACATTTTTGTTTCATTTTCAGTGGCTTTTGACACAAAACATGTTCCACATATAGAAATGGCATATTTCATACAAATTTCCATTTCTAGAACCCATCATCATGATCATATCAGGAGGATATACAAATTCATGTTTAAGGATGAAACAGTGTGAGTCATCAAATTCAACCTTATAAACCTTACAACACATCTGAGATATGCACAAAAGATTATATTGTAATCCTTCCACATAAAAGACATTATCGAAAGAAACTTTGCCATTGGTGAGAATGCCTTTCCCCACAATCTTCCCTCCATTTTCATCACTCCCAAAGGAAACTGGGCCTTCAAATTTTTCTTCATAATTGACCAATAATCTTTTATCACAGGTTATGTGTCTGGAACATCCACTGTCCATCTACCATACATCAATCATTGTTGTGGATTGTTCCTACGTAAATCAAAGAAAACTGTAATAATCGATTTCATCTTCATCTTTTCTTGTGGGATCATAATCACTTTTATCATAGTAATTCATGTCAGATTCTTTTGCTTTCTTGGAAACAGCATTTCAAGCGTTACAAGTCCTTTGCTGCCAGAAACAGTTGTTAGGGGTTAATCTGCTAGGTCTAGTGGAGGTGGTTATGCATCTTTATCTTCCTCATGCTTTTTCTAACTACCAACAATTCGGTGGTGAATCTGCCAGAAACCGTTTTCATACTCTTCTTGATGGTTATAATCATCTCACAACTACCAAAGGATGAACTTGATTAGACATCCATACTTTCCCACATCATCTTCCCAATCAAATTGCTTAGTTTTCGGCCTGTCTTCTGGTCATTAGATAGAGAATATGCATTATAGAAATATAAATCCCCAATTTAACCGCCCAATATAGGTTACCAGTTGTGGTTACTTCATCTTCCAAAGCCCTTTCTATCTTTATCTTATCTTGATAATATCCTTATCTTCAAGATCAGTCCGCGTATCATTAGAAATTCTGAATTCTTTCCCCGTTGTTCTTGTTGCATCATTTATCTCAGGATAATCTGCAATAGTGTGCATTAGGTGCTGATTTAAGAATTATGTTGACAACTACGACATATATGTTTGACTCGAGAATGAATTTTTTTTTTTCATTTACTTATAAACTGAATGATTATGCTTAAGTTTTTACTTCTAACATGAATG
Source organism: Bidens hawaiensis (assembly GCF_021521415.1). NCBI lineage: Eukaryota > Viridiplantae > Streptophyta > Magnoliopsida > Asterales > Asteraceae > Bidens > Bidens hawaiensis. Next base: position 26,490 of record NW_027491740.1, read on the forward strand.
CACAAATCCTAGTTTACCTTAAATCCTAGCTCATTTCTTAAAACACCTTGATGATATAAAAGTAGAATATGGACTCCACCAACTTATCGGAGCAAGTTTCCATCCTCGCTAGCAAGCTGAAGACAAAGAATGTGCACTCTTAGAGAGTCAATGTGAAAGAACCCGATGAATGACTTGATTTATCATTAGAATCGAAAGCATCACCATAAGCCAATGCCAAAAGTTGGAGCGCTGAAGTGTCACTTTCTTCTCCGGTAGTTAAAGTATTAATCGGTTATTTGCCTTAAACATTAACAAAGACAAATCATTAAACTCACATAAAACAAATGTCGAGTAAACAAAATCTTAGCTTTCTTTGATCGGTCTTGGGTAGTTAAATATGGGAAAAAATTTGCAATCACCAAAATGGGCTACCCCACAAATATATGTTGGTAGGTGCACTCGCGCGTTGCGGCGGGAATCTGGGAATGCAATGGAGATTTGGTCGGTATGAGTTCAGTTTTCGGTGCGGTGGTGATACGAGGATTTGGTCAGTAATTGTTTGATTCCTAATGGTACCATAACAATAGATTTACATGTAGCTCAACAGAATTTCATAATATAATTTTACATATTATAGAGTAATGGTATTAGTTCATCACTTGTCCTTTGTTGACCTCTGTTAATTATGTTTGTTGCCTGTCATGGAGACTATGAGAACATGTTGAAATTGGTAGAGGATGCTTGTCTTCCTAAAATATTATTACACTTCATGCAACAATTTAATCGTAAGTCACAACTATCATGTAAGGTAATAAAGTGAATAGGTGTTGATCAAATATCATGAAACTTTAATTTTTACTAAAACGTATAGGAAAATATATCATATACGATGTTAATACTAACTTTTGTATCCTAAACCAAGAAAACTATGTCAAATATTTTAGTTACCGACTTCGTCACGATGCCTAAAACAACACTGAAAGCCTTTTTCGTATTAACAACACACAAAAACACAAAGCGTCCCATTAATGTTTACACATCAGTTTCTATACAATATCATCAATAGACCGTTGACCTCGAGAAGACCTTCAAAAAGCTTTAACATGCTTAGCTGATGTAGCATAATGTTGTGATGCCAAGTAGTGAATAGAAGTGACCACATCAGTAATTAGAGGTATCATGCTTTGTTTTTCTTTCTAAACTTCCTTGAAACTATTGCTAGTGATTGATATAGTCCTCACAAAATATTCACATTTTAGAACATGGTTTGCCATCTTCCCAAACTTTCTTTTATCTTTAAGCGACGGTTACTTAAATTAAAAAGGTTAACTATTACTTTCAGTGAAAATTTTAAAAAAACTTGTCAAATAGTAAGCAAGTTTCGTATACCGTTTAAGTCATTTAGTTTAACCGCATGAATCAACAAAATTTTGAAGTAAATGGGTTAAAATATGAGACAAAAATGTTATTAAAATAATATTTTAAATTAAAAAAAAATGAATGGTTTATCATTTATGAGTTTGTAAATATTAAATAATTCTTTTGGAGAGTTTAGCCTCTTTGACTTTTCTAGGTTTTAGGTAAGTGTTATCATTTGACCTGTTAGCAACAAAAAATAACGCGACCCAACACTCGTCGATAACAGTAAAAACAGGTCGGGCCCACTTTACCTTCTTACTCAACATTGGTGAATCACTCATACCATGTCTCTTGTATTCAGTTTGATAGGGGCGTAGCAAGAGTTGATAACCATCAATCATACCAAAAAAATCCATCCAATGCGCGTAAGAAATCTACCCAGATTTCTATGTATAAAGTCAATGAGACGATAGGGCTACGAAACTGATCATATTATACAATGCATATACACTGCACATAACAACTTACTGCTGCGCAAATCAATTACGAACGAAATGCTTTCATCCAGTTGATTTTGAACGGATTTAGATGGCCTATTTGACTTCTGCGACAATATCCGTTCTACTATTGCCTGCATCCATGCAACAATTTTACATCAAATTAAATCATTCAAATTATATTGTAACTCTTAATAGTAAGATTTATAGGATTCCAAAATAAACATAATGTTTCCCAAACCCCTAACCTTAAAAAAATTATTGGAGTTTAAAATACAATTAAGATGAAAAGTTGTTTAAACGGTAAAAAAAAAGTTTGATTTATACTTTAACTTAGATCTGCAAGGCATGTTGAAAACAATACCTTATGCCATTCAATAAGGATTTCCATTTGTATAAACTTGCATTTTTGTCCAACTACTTTTTATAAGAATATTATAAGTCCAATAATATCTATTTTTTTGTAGACTTGTTCAAAATACAACAATGAACTACTGATGATAAAGAAATTTAAAATTATCGATAAAATCCGTAAGTGATAATACCTTGTATGAACTACCAAGCAGCAATGTCAAGAATTTGTAACATATTTAAAGGATACAAAATTCGTAACATTTGAGCTCCATTTGATTCAAACTAACAAGCTAGAGTGTCTAGGATTTTCAACATTTAAGGATACACAATTTGTAGTACTTTTCAACTCTACTTAATTCAAAAATCATCTAAATGTAACACTCTTCGTAAATTCCACATCACCTAAACATTATCTATCTTGCTACTATATATCAACTCCTTAATCAATTTTCAAAAGTGAATTAATTACTGAACTATAGTACTTAAGCTTAGCTAATTAATAATGATCACTTATGTATTATCTTCAAGCGCTTCTTACATACAAAGTCCAACGAATTTTTGGTTTTATTACAGAACAAAAGTAACTAATGGGGTAAGCGACTGATCACTAATCCACTGTCTTCAATCACTTCTTACCTGAATTTAATAAAAGTGTAGTGAAATTTGGGCATAATTCTAAAAGGGTATGGGTGTAACAAGAGACCTTATTGCATCCAAAGTGAAAGGTGCAATTGATGTCGAATGCTGCCAATGACCTTCCTCGTTATTTTATTAATACTTAGCCTCTCTGCAAAACAATTACCATTTACTACAAAGAAGTTGAAAAAAAAAGAGCTAAACAAGGTTTACCGTCAAATACAATGTATCCCTTATTTGATCTTCAAATCATAAATCATAAATTGAAAGACTGGTTATTGTTGCAGCAATAAAATCAACTCCACGCCTAAATTAACATAATCCCACATGATATTTAAAACTCATGCAAATATTTAACCAATCATGTATAAAGAAAAACCCCAATCAGATAACCTAAATTAAGAATTTTAAACCTATGAAAAACTCCACACCTAAATTGCGAACCCTTCACCACACCCGCACCATATATGGAACCAAAGGTACATAACCATGTAGCTTTTTTTGCCAGAAGCAAACCACAAGTTACAACTAAGTTAATATGTCCTCATGTTTAAAACAATAGATAACATGATTAACGTATAAAGATTAAATTTTTACACAAAATTAAAAGAACCCATATGGCCATATCATATTAAGGAAAAGTATATGGCCTAATAAATAGGGTTGATTAAAAATGAATCAATAATGACAGCCAAAGAACAAAAGATAAAACTAATATTCTTTAATATGAAATGTCAAATTCAATAAAACGAACTTTTTATCTAGCACAACAGTTTTTTTACCTAAACCAAGAATAACCCATTTAATATCAAGCAAGATTATATTTAGTTTAATAACAATATTAAAACCCAAATAGCAAAAGTGGAATTTTGAGGAAAATCAACATTTACTAGTCATTATTTACGATATTAATTTAAAGGGAATCTTTATTAATAAAAAATAAGTTTAATTAAATTACTATTTCACGTATACCGATCGACTCAGATAATTTATTATTTATATTATTATTACAACTTTAATATTTTCAAGAAAAGAATTTATTTTGCTATATAATAACTTTTATAAAAATAAACTTTAAGTAAAATATTGTAACTCTTGAATAATCGTTCATTAACTCAAATCACAAAACTATAGAATCCATTCGTTAATCTTTAGTATCTCTCCTATTACTTTAGGAAATTCCGTTGACCTATCTCGATGAGCGTGACACTTGTTTGTTATCTTATTACCAGACTTCACTCATTCGCTTATTGTTAAGGTAAGTATTTCACTCCCCTTTATACTTATTTTAAACCTTTTAGGGATATATGCGTATCTAATGATATTTACCTATTTTATAGTATCCACAATTGCGACTAGTAATCCTTGTGTGTATATAAGTATAATGTCTAACTTGCTATATTTGTTACTTGCTTTACTTTTTATCGCATTCGTAGAGGTCCATCATAATAATTGACCATACGACTGTCGTAGTGGCTAGCATCCAATCGCATGACAATGGTTTCACCGACAACTCACTCATGGTAACCAACACCCAATTCGCATGGAAACGGTTTAGACCATATTGTATTATCTGTTTGAATTGTTTATATGTTATGGCTTAATTGTTTATCTCATAAGAACAGTTTGTGTTTTCTGTTCTATATTATATTGTATTCAAATTAACTAGTGTTTTACTCTCTCAACATGTGTTTTTGACAATACTATTTCTATTTTATACGCATATGCAGATTATCGTATGAATTTAATGCAAGTTGGTGAAGACTTAGTGAAGAACTTTAGTTAGAAGAATTTTAAACAAGATCATCTGAAATATAAATTTGTTTTTGTTGTATGTTATGGATTTCGTACTTTGTATTTGATTTATTTGAATAATTAATTAAAATTAATAGATATTGTCACTTTTTAATTATTGCATGATAGTACTTTGAGAGCTGTGAGTAATCAGCTCACGCCTCGACACATCCGCCTTAGGTTGGGGTTTTTCAGATTGGTATCAAAACTGATGGTTTAAGATAGGTCGTTAGTGGTGTCTTAGTAACATGCTTAACAGCCACATGTGTGCTTATCTGTTTGCCTTATGTGTTCAAATTATTTGTTTACAACTTTCTTAGATAATTATTTAATGATTGTTTATTATTATATTGTCTTGCACACACACACACACACACACACACACACACACAACTCTATGGCTATGCCTCAACTTAAAATATTTTCCTTAATTAATTTAAATCAAGTAGATTGCCTTTTATTTTTGGGAAATTCCTTAAGAAATCCATAGGTGGTTTTTAAACCAAATTCACGGTGGTTCGTGGCTAAATTCCGTGAATTCGATTATTATGTTTTGTTATTTAAATGGTTAACTGGGTTAAAAATCCATGGAACCCATTAGCACTCCTACTATCCATTTCTCAATTTGTTTTTGTTGGAGTAATCATACGTGGTGATTCACGAGATACTCCAACTACCCACGTTTTGTTTCGTTAGTTCATTATTTAGTTGGTACAGTTAAAATGGCATGGAACGCTCATAGGCCATCCAACTCTATTATATTGATAATTCGTTAATTAGTTAGTACAGTTAAAATGCCATGTAACGCTCATGGGCCGACCAACTCATTTATTTTTATTCATTATTTAGTTTGGTCGGTTAAAAAACCATGTAACGTTCATGGGCCAACAAACTCAATTGTCTTATTAATTCGCTAATTTGTTGGGTCATTTAAAATGTCATGTAACGCTCATGGGTGGCCCAACTCCCGAATTCATGTTATGTTATTTAGTTGGGCCAATAAAATGTCATGGAAAGCTCATGGGAAGCCCAACTCACAAAGTTATTTTAGTATGTTGACAAGTTGGGAATATAAAATGCCATGGAAGGATCATGGAAGCCCAACATACCAAAGAAAAATATGTTTATTAATTTACTCGATTTTAGTTAAAATAAAAAAAAATTATGATCTGACTTATGCACTTACTTCAAAATATGTTGATCCTCATGATAAGACGCAAATCCCTGCCACTTCTAAAAGCAAAGTTGTTATAAGTTATCTAAACAATTAACAATTTTATAATTTACATGGTTTCCTCAACTTATAATTCACCTTATAAATCTTTATCTTTGGTCCTCATAGAATGTCTTCCCTAAGAAACCACCGTCGTCCTCAACATCAATCGTCTGGTTCTCATGACCACCGTATGGCCGCCTGTATAGACAAGGAGATAGCTGCTGCGATCCCTAGGATAGTACCCCATATTCAAAAGATCAATGCAACCGGTCCAACCTTCTCAACTAATCTTACTGCTGGCAACTACGAACCATCTACCTCCACTTATCCTGACAACAAGAAATGTAAGAACCTTGCGGCAACCAATCCTACCCAACTGCAAGCCTGTAATATTTTCGTTAATTTTCAAACTCGAAAACCATACCCCATTTTTAATTTACGATTTACCAAGATTGATGAGGTTAGTCCTATTTCTGACTCTTGTGTGTCTGAAAATGTCTCATCTAATTCTGTAATTTATCTGAAACTGTCTCTTGTGACATTCGAGAGGAATTTAAGTCAAAATATGATTTAATTCTTGCTCAAAATGAATCACTACTGAAAGAACTTGCTTCAATCAAAGAACTATAGACAATCATCGGATTTACAAAAGAAATCTAAAACTAAAATTGATGAATTGTCTAATAGTAATCATGACTTGAAAGCCGAACTTTTCAGGAAAACTGATTATCAATGATAAACAGTTCCAAAAAATTCTAAAGCAAAGAACAAAAATAACTGAGCTTGAAAATTCTTGAGTTGAAGAGTAAGCTATACAAATTTAGAAATTCATCATTTTTGTTAAATGAAATAATCGAAGTATCTGGTAAAAAAAGGGTTCTAAAAATGGATTAGGTTTCGTTGAAGTTCCTCCACCATTTCACGATGACTATTCACAAAATTCATTTTCTGGAAATGAAGAAGTTGTTATTTCTAACAAATCTTCAAATGTTTCTTCATCTAAGAACAATGAATCAGTCATTCAAATGGAGAAACCTAAACAAAGTGAAAAAGAAAAATTTACTGCTTAGTCATCAACTCGAGGACCTCATATTTAAAGCAATAAAGTTTTTTGTTGAGGAGATTATCATTGAGTATGTAATTGAACCTGAGGTTATACATAAGGAACAGAACATTCCTCGTTCTAATCACATTTTATGTGATCCTCAAGAGTTTGAGGAAGCTGTGTATGGTTCAACAATATCTAAGATGAACAAGTTAAAATCTTCAAAGGCTAAACCCCAGAGAACAAAAAAACCAAAAACTTCTTATGGGATTTGAAACGTTTCATCAATCCTACTCCTGTTAATGTAAACACGGGTCGTGTGTTTAAATTAAAAGATCTTAGCAAAGTTTTCAATGAGAAAGGCATTCCGCTTAATTTGATAAAACCAGAGTGGATTGAAAGCGTCTTTCAAAATGAAACGTCAAAACTGAATGATCTTGAACAAGCATTTGCTCGATCTAAATTATCAAAAATCAAAGCTTCTAATTCTACTCTATAACAACAACTAAATCTTGTTAAGAAAGTTCATTTTGTTAGTTGTACGGGAACTGAAACTTTACAAAGCTTTTCGGATTGTTCAAATCTTGATTTTTACATGAAAAAGAAAGTTGTTACGTCCGTTGATTTGGATATGGTAAAGGTCTTGAATGATTCTTGTCAACCTTTTGTTGCACAGTCTTCTGTCAAACCGCAGCGTGCGTTCGTAGATATGAGAACATGTTTCTTATGTGGCGAATGAGTGCATGTTGTAAGAAATTATGGACCAAGGAATGTGAAGAATGTTAAGCATGTTACCAATGAACAACCCAAATCAGTTCTTGTGGTAAAGGAAATTCTTAAGATTCCATTGTCTTAGATTGATGAGACTTAAATTTTGTTTCAAAATGTGAATCCACACAAGGTGGTTCATGTTAATGAAACGTTAGTTAAATTAAAGTCGAAATTGTTTGTTCCAGCATAACCAATTTGTAAAAATGTGAACACAAACGTGGTTCAAGATGCGTATCTACTCGTGACATATTCACAAGCATCTAAACCACATTTGGATTCTCTTAGGGTCTGTTTGGTATGGGGTACTGCAATGAGCGATGGAATGAGCAAGGGAATGGAATGGACAAGGTGATGGAATTGATCATTACGATTGCATTGACATGTTTGGTTACCATGTGGGAATGAAATGGATTATTAGTTTTTTATTTTTTGGTAAGATAGAAAAACATAATTAAATAAAAATGGCAATGAGTGGTGGTGGGGGCGAGCGTTAATGGTAGTCGTGGGTGGTGAGTAGTGGCGGTGGTGGGCGGCGGTGGAGATGGGCGGGAGCTGGGAGCCATTGTTGGTGGGGGCAGGTGGTGGTGGCGGTGATAAGAAATAGGCGGTGGTGATGGCTGGGAGCGATGGTTGATGGTGGTGGAGGCGGAGGCGGATGGTGGTTGTGGCGGGTGGCGGAGGCGGTGGTGGGTGATGGTAGGCGGCGGTGGTTGGGGGTGATAGTGGTGGTGAGAGGGCAATGGCTAGTGGTGGTGGGAGAGTGGTGGAGGTGGATAGTGTGCAAGAGGGGTGGAATGAAAAAAAACAAGGGAGGTGGATGGAATGAATTTGGAATGTTTTAGGTGGAATGGAATGGACATGGTAATGGATGATTCCATTCCTTTGACCAACCAAACACTTTTTTTTCATTCCATCATAATGGTTCATTCCATTCCAGCTCTCATTCATACATACCAAACGCTACCTTAAGATTAAAACTTATGTTGAAATGAAGGAGGTGCCCAAGACTGAGGTCTTGGCTGCCTTTTTGGTCTAATCATGTTTTCTTTATGTGCAAAGTTTATCAAAGACTATCAAGTGAAAACCAGATCATGTATAGTGGATGCTCTCATCACATAACTGGAAATATTGACCTACTAACCAATGTGAAGTATACAAGGGGGTTATGTAGCGTTTGCAGGTAATTCTGGGGGCATGGTTACGAAGGAAGGAGATGTGACAAACGATAGTATTTCGTTTGAAAAAGATAATTATTGTGACAAAAAGTATACCACCGTGTTTACCGAAAAGTAGTGCATAATGCTCAAACTAGGATATGTAATTCCAGAAGGCATGGTTGTTTTGCGTTCTCCTCGGTTGAACGATATTTATGTACTGAATATGAGTACTAAGGTATCGACTTCTACGTCTGTTGAAACGTGTTTTATCTCTAAGGCAATTGAGAAAGACTCGATTCTGTGGCATTGGCGGATGGGTCACATTCATGTCATAAAGATAAATTATCTTATGGCAAATGAGTTAGTGGAAGGGGTTTCCTTAAAACATTTCAAGTTGACCCATCACTGTTGCGTGCAAGAAGGGAAAACAGAAGAAGAAGTCGCACCCAACGAAGTTATTTAATTTCCTTAATACTCCGCTGGAACGACTTCATATGGATTTGTTTGGTCTTGTAAATCGTGCGAGTATTGCTGGATATTGGTACTATATAGTTGTAACCGACGACTATTCGAGGTACTCGTGGGTGTTATTTAATCACAAAGATCGAATCACTTTACAAACATAAGTTGAGACGCATTCGGGGTGACAAAGGTACGGAGTTCAAAAATACTATATTAGACTTTTTATGTATTCAGAAAGGGATTCATCGGGAATATAGTTCTCCTTACGTACCACTACAGAACGGTGTGGATGAACGGAAGAACCGAACATTGATTGAAGCAGCAAGAACAATGCTTGCAGATTCAAAGCTTTCTGTTCTTTTTTAGAATGAGGCTGTGAATACTGCTTGCTACACGCTCTATCATGTTCTGACAGTTAAGAAGCTACAAAGATGAGTTATGAGCTTCTAAATAACCGCAAACCTAACTTAAAGTTCTTAGAACCTTTCGGGTGTCCATGCACAATGTTAAAACGAGATGCGTGAAAATTCAAGGAGAAGGCTATTGAGGGTTGTGTTGAAGAATGGTACCATGTTGACTGCCAAAGCTGCACAACACCTCTTGCTGGCAAGGGTCCTTATTGGATTTTTAATTATGATAGTTTATTTAACTCATTTACTCCCATAGTTGATCTCCCTTATGAAGACTTGGTGCGTGCTTACTTGGAAGATCAGCTATTTTCCACACCAAGGGCTTCTATTTATTATAATTAAGTGAATGATGATCATCCTGAAACATCGAATAAAATTTTTGTATCATCGAATGATGGTCACTTTGTTGATTCCTCTTCAGTCCTGTTTTATGATAATCCCGAGGTTAAGGAATCATCTCATATTGTTGATGAGATTGCGGCTGAAGAAAATCTGACTAATTTAAGTAATCATGTTGTTGTGCTTGAACATATGACACTTCGGATTCATACGTATCATTCACAAGACAACATCATTGGTGATCTTGATGCTGGTGTTCAGACACGCCATTATATTGCTTTTGTGGCTTATTCTAATATATTATGTGCGTATTCTGATATGCATTCATCAGGAATCATGAACCTTACACTTGCTTTCTTTCTCAAATGGAACCCTCGAGTGTTCATATGGCACTTTAAGATTCGTCATGGGTAGAAGCAATGCAAGACGAATTGCAACAGTTCATTCGACTAGGTGTATGGGATCTTATTGATAAACTTGATTGGGTTAAGAAGCCAATCCCGACTAAATAGGTTTTTAAATGTTAAAAGGATGATCGTGGGGTCATCGTAAGGAATAAAGCGTGTTTGATCGTGCAAGGGTATCATCAGCAAAAAAGCGTAGATTACACCGAAGTATATGCTCATATTGCCAGACTGGAAGCTATACGAATATTCTTTTCCTATGCAGCCTTCAAGAATATTAAGGTATATCATATGGACGATAAGAGTGCGTTTCATAACGGAGAACTTCAAGAAACAGCCTCCTGGTTTTGAAGATCCGGACTATCCAGACCGTGTTTATAGTTTAAACAAGGCTCTTTATGGTCTACACCAACCCCCGAGAGCTTGGTACAGCACACTTGCTGACCATCTTACAGATAGTGGCTTCAAACGAGGGATTCTGGACTGTACCCTATTTTACCAGACTGTCAGAGAGGATTTGCTCCTTGTCCAGATTTATGTCGATGACATCGTATTCGGCTTAACAAACGAAAAGCTATGTAAGGACTTCGAGAAGTCGATGCAGACAAAATTCGAGATGAGCTCGATGGGGGAGATATATTTCTTTTTAGGTTTGCAGGTTCAATGATCTGAAGACGGAATATTCATTCACAAGATGAAGTATGTGAACGACGTCTTGAGCCGATTCAAGATAACTGCCGGAAAATCCCTTCTACTCCTATACTCGTGGGTCACAATTTCTCACCAGACGAATTGGAGGATACCGTTGATCCGACCCTATACCGAACTATGATAGGTTCTTTAATGTATCTAACTGCGTCGCATCCTGATATTATGTTTGCTATTTGCTTGTGTGCCAGGTATCAAGTGAGTCCCCGGGTTACTCATCTGACGGCGGTTAAATGTATATTTCACTATCTGAGGGGTAATCCTGACATCGGGTTATGGTATCCCAAGAATGATTGTTTTAATCTCACTGCGTTTTCCGATTCGGATTATGGAGGATGCAAGATAAACTTCAAGTCAACTACAGCGGGTTGTCAATATCTAGGAAGCCGGCTTGTTTTCTGGCAGTGTAAGAAGCAGACAACCGTCTCCACTTCAGTTGTATAAGCTGAATACGTGGCAGCCTAGAATTGATGTTCACAGGTTATATGGATCCAACAACACTTGCGGGATTAAATTTTGAAATTTCTTACTACTCCCATATTTATTGATAACTCTTGCTGAAATCTCTAAGCTCGGATAATAAATTTTTTGTTTTGTATAATTTTTTTTAATTTTGATTTTATTTTCTTTAATATTTTTGTTTTTGGGGAAGAAAAGAAAAAAATACAAATATATTATGTTTTAGTTTTTACAGATAAAATCCAAAAACATTAAAAATTTATGCTCCTTAAAAATGAGTTTTGAAGAAAAAGAGAAGACGGTAGTACATTGGTCATCTAGTTCCAAATCCAGTCAAAAAATATGCTTAAATGGATGTGTGCTTAATTGTATTAGTGTAATGGTAGGCTTTAAAACAAGCAAGTAAGAAAAAGTAAGTGATATAAAATTAATTGCTAGCCAAGTCTGGTGGATTAACATCTATAAGCATGGTTAATATCTGTTTCAAGTCTAAAACAGTATTTTAAAGATTGTTGTGTGTGCATCCATTCATTTTGCTAAGAAATTCAACTTATTTTTAATATCATTTTGCAAAGAAATTCAACTTTATTTTTTATCTTTATTTTTTCTTAAGTCGTGGACTCTCTACGCGTGTAGGAAAACCGATCTGAGGGTTAAGGCCTAGGTATTCTGCTTTATTTTTCTTGGTGTTTTGTACAAGTCTTGGATCTTCTCCGCGTATACTATAAAGTAATGTATTGAACTGGAGGTTAATGCCTATACAATTTCAACTTATTTTATATTTTTTATTTTGTCAAAATGGAACCTTATCTGCGTGTAGTAATACCGATGTTAAGGGAAATTTTAATCTTCTGCTTTATTTTCTATGTGTTACTTTTGCGTGAGTTATGGCTAATCATTTTTAGTAAGAAAAAGACATACATGATAAGCTTCATAGTATGAAACATACAAATTATGTCTAAAAGATGGTGTCCACTTACGATTCATGCTTAATTAAATAAATCTAATCATATCACTGAAATTTCAGAAACATTTGTTGTTAATGTATATGTTGACAACAATACCAATGACTGACTTAACACCAGTCATAATAACGCTGCAATATAAAACTGTGGTGGAATGGCAATTTTGGTCAATATGATTCTCTGCTCAACTCACAAAATATGAACTGCTTTCGTAGAATAGATTTCATATTTGTCTTAGTTGTCAATTCTGTTTTAATTTCGAAGATATTCAAAATCCAAAAATATTTTGTTTTTATTTTGTTTCTGCTTTATTTTCGATTTACGAGCAATGAGGTAAAGTTTGAAAGATTGAAAAATACAAAAAGATTTTCCCATGTTTTTAAGTTAATTCTTTTTAACTTATGTGTTTGTCGCGTAAAACACGTTAAGGTATTGGTTTTTACCCCGAGTGGTAAACGCTTTAAGGTAAAGTTCATCAAAACACGGGTTTGATGAATATTTAATCTTGGAAAGCTTAAAATAAAAAATTCATTATATTTACTTTATTATTACCCCATTCTTTACTTTAACTGTAACGAATGGAACTCATTCGTTAACATAAATGATAACAAATGTAGGTCATTCGCAATGAGAAATGATAACGAATGTCACCATTCGTTACATCACATTCACTTCCGCTAGCCTGAAAACGTATATTTTAGTGCACGGTTTTGCGTCTAGAGTCTTTGTATTTAACGTTAATGTTTTATTTATGATTTAATGTAATAATAGTTTGTTTATTGAGTTAGTTCGCTAAGTTAAAGGCTAGTTCGCTAGGGGATGTTAGCGAACTAGTCAGTAAATGTATTCCCTCCTGATTCGTTAGGGGATGTTAACGAATCAGGGGGTGTTTCGCTAATTTAATGTATGTAACGAAGGGGAGGCTGATTCGCTAGGGGATGTTAGCGAACCAGATCACCTTCTATTTATAGTGAACTCCTGTTCACGTTTTAATAGTTTTAGTTTAAGTTTAGTTTTTAAAAAAATGAAGAGAGATTAATTAACGAATGGCTGTCCAATCTCTCTCTCAAGCTTCACTCTAATATTATACGAACATTACTAATTACATATTGATAATAGATATACATATATAACACTGAATTGATGTTAATTATGAGCTAGATCCTTAATCGTATTAATCATATATACACATATCTGAGATCTGTTCGTTGTTACTATTATTGATACGAGTCATCGGGTTCCAACAAGTGGTATCAGAGCCGTTGGTGCTCATACACTTGGTTTGGTGTTGATTTTGCTATCATTTTTATTAAATTTTCTGTTTAAGAGGTTTTGAATCAATTTGTGTTTGAATTGGTTGAATTATGGACGGATTGGATTGAGTTTGTGTTGGTTAAGGTATTGGCTAGGTTCGGATTAGAGGAATTGAGATTTGATTTGGAATTGTGTGTTTTGGTTTTGGTTTCGGTTTAAGTCCGAAACAGAGTATTGTTATTGGATAAATTGGTTTGGTTATGGGTGTTAATCGGTTATGAGGATTGTATGGTTGAAATCGCGAGGTGTTTACGAGGAGTTTGATAGGTAATTTGTGCGATTTGGTTGAGTAACGAGGTAGTATTAAAATTTGACAATTCTGGGTTTCTGGGTTGTTCTTCATAATTTCTGGAAAATTATGTTGAATATTTGAAGATTTGAAGATGAACGTAATTCGCTATCATCTTTCTGGTGATTCGCTATATGTTTATTCGTGATTCGTTATCAAATTTGTTACTTCGTTACCTTGTTCGTTAGCCAATTCGAGTGATTTATTGATTCGTGTAATCTAGTTCACTATCTAGATTAACCGATTCGTGTGACACGTGTTCTTCTTGGAATTTGTGTCCTAACAACCTTTGCCACGTGGCATAAGGTGTCAGAGTTTGTTACAAACGGTTGTAACAACCTGATTCGCTATAGTGTGATTCGCTAATCCACTGTAGTTGATTTGCTAAGCATTCCTTAGTGATTCGCTAAGTTTATTTTGGCGATTCGTTACTGATTACTGTCTAATTAGCTAAACAAATCCTTTGTGATTCGTTAAGTTGACTCGTTAAGTTGACTTTTGGTCGCTAAAACACTCACCTCATTCGTTAAGGTACTTCGTTGCTTATCAGTCTTAACTTCGTTAAGAGTTGATTCGTTAAACACTGTTAACAGTTCGCTATAACTGTTCTCAGTTCGCTATAATAGTTCACAATTCGCTACACAGTTCGTAAACCTAGTTCTTTAAACTTGTTTAATTTTCAAATATGGCCGGTATGTATGCATTGGCGTCTCAAAACATGTTGATGCAACAAATGTTACAACTTGATACTGAGATAGGTTCACATTCCAAATGTCCGAGATTGATGAAATTCAGTGATTTTGCAAAGTGGGAACCTCGGTTTCGTGCTCACTTAGGATCAGTTCATCCTGATTGTTCTTACTGTTTAGATGAGGTCTACACTGTACCTATGATTGGAGATGAGACTACGGGTTTTACACCAAAGGCTATCTCACAATACTCTGTTGAAGAAAAAAAAGCATTAGAGATAGAAATAAAATCTTATTCTACTCTAACCATGGCCTTGCCTGAGACTATCTTTCACCAAGTGGGTAGCATAAAACGATGTGCTGCTTTATTTCAACATCTTCGCATGAGAAGTATGGGTAACACAACAGAGAGTAAACAAGTAATGCTTAAGTTTCAGTTTCGAAACTTTAATCTATTGAAAGGTGAGACGGTTGAAGAAATGACAACAAGATTCAATCACTTGATTGCTGGGATGGACAAGATACAAATTGAAGTTCCTGAAAGTGATAAAATTGATACTATCAAGAGTATACTTCCAAGTTCTTATTCCACATTCTTAATGGTTCTGAAGGAAAACAATTATTTCGCAAATGAAGATCTGACTGCTATTGAATTTATGCAAAAGATTGAAGCCAGAGAATAAGATCTGAAATGTCAGAAATCTTCAAAGGAAAGTCATGATCCTTCGTTCTATGGTGGAATTATGCCTCTTAGTTCAACCATATCTCCACTAACCGCTTTTCTTACTCAAGCTGTTGCAAGTGAAAATGCAAATGCTTCATTTAATGATCCACAAGCTTGTTTCTATACTGCTGGAAATACATCTGGTAATTCTGGTTCATTTGGGGCATCGGGAAATTCATCTTCTACTAAACAATTCTCATTTCAACCAAACGTAAACATAAAGGAGGCTGAACAGAATTTTGCATTCTTATCTGCTTTTATGTCTTCCTATGAGAATTTGGTGAGTAGTAAGATTGTCACAAGTGATTTAACCGATGAAGATTATGATCAAATTGATCCTGATGATTTAGAACTCATGGATCTAAAGTGGAACATGGCAATGATTGTTAGGAAAGTGAAGAAGTTTATACAAAGAACAGGCAAAGATCTTCCTTCATTGAGCAAGAAGCTTGGGTTTGATAAACTAAAGGTTAAATGCTACAATTGTCAAGAATTTGGGCATTTCGCAAAGGAATGTGATAAACCTAAGAAAGAATACACTGGTTCGAGAAATCAAGATCAAAATGATGCTGGAAAGTCTTCAAGTTCAAAACCATCATCTTCTGGAAATCAGGCAATGCTGTCAAATCTGGATGGTAATGATTAGTCTCAAAAATTGCTTTGCAACAACAATCAAGCAAACCTAGCAATGTTTGGAATTGGTGAAAATTCTCAAGATGCTAGTGGAAGTGATTTGTCATCTGATAATGATTCTGGATCCGAGTCGGATTATTCAAGCGAAAAACTTCCAGTTAAATTTGCTTGTATGGCAAAGATCAGCGAATCTTCAACGTCTGCTTGCACGGCCAACCAGAATGAGGTTAGTAAATCTACTTTTTCTAAGGTATCATGTGTTGATTGTGATTATAACAAGTCTAAAATTGATTCATTAAAACTTCAAAATGACAATTTACTGACAGAGATTGTATCATTGAAAGATACTTATAGACAATCCTTGAATCTCAAATCAACTCAAGAGAAATGATTGAGGCTTTGACTATAAGTAATCATGATTTGAAAGCCGAGTTATCTGTGAAAATGACAATTAATGACCAAAAGTTTCAGGAAATCTTGAAAAATCGTTCTAAGATAACTGAGCTTGAGAACGAGGTTCTTGAGTTGAAGAACAAGTTGGGTAAATTTCAAAATTCTTCATTTTTGTTGAATGAAATTATTGAAGTTTCTGGAAAACAAAAGGACTCTAAAAAGGGTATATGTTTTGTAGAAATTCCTCCACCATTTCACAACGACTATAAAATGAATCATTTTGCTAAAAAGGAAGAAGAGGTAATTTTGAAAGAACCTGTAATTTCAGAACATGTTAAATCTGTTAAATCTAAAAATGTTAAAACCCAAGTTGCTCCTCAAAAATCTCATGTTCAAAGCAAAAAGGTGTTTGTTGAACATGATGACAAGGTCATTATCGAGGATGTGTTTGAAACCGAGGTTATACACAAGAATAAGAACATTCCTAGTTCTAATCATATTCTGTGTGAGCCTCACGAATTTGAGGAAGCAGTGTATGGTTCACACAAACCTCAAGTGAAAAAGGAAAATCCGATGAAAGTGAACTCTGTGAAGGCAAAGAAGACAGAAAAACCGAAAATTTCTGATGAGGATTTAATGCGTTTCATTAATCCTTCTAGTTCTAAGCCATATGCTGCTAGAGTTTTTAAGTTAAAGGGAATGGATACGATGTTCACTGGAAAAGATATTCCAATAAGTATTATCAAACCTGAACTTATTGAGAGTGTTTTGTCAATGAAACTTCAAAAATTCAAGAACTTGAACGTGTGTATGCTCAAGCAAAAACATCAGTTCAATCTGACCCATTGACTAAGGCAAAACAACTTTTAAAACAAGCTAAGAAAATTAACTTTGTGAAGTCAACTGGGACAGATACACTAAAAGTTTTTCGAACTGTTCTAATTTAGATTTTTACTTAATGAAGAAATCTAAATTATCTGATGAGTTTGCTAAGAGCATGACTAAAAATGTGAGTCATCATCAAACTTCTGGGTCATTCATTCCAAATACCTCGCAACAACATCGTGTAGACAGGCGAAGTTGTTTCTTATGCGGTCAACTTGGTCACGTTGTGAGGGATTGTAGTCAGAAGTATCAGCAGAATCTTCATCCTTTTATCAAGGACCATTCCAAACCGATTCCTGTGGTAAAGGAGATTTTGAAACGACCTGTGTCGTATGCTGATGATACTCATATTATGTTCTCTAATGTGAATCCTCGTAAGGTGGTTCATGTTAATGAGACTCATGGTCAAGTTAAATCCAAGTTTGTTCCAACTGCTCCTTTGTGTAAGAATGAAAATTCAAATGTGGTTCAGGCAGCGTATCTAAGACGAAAGTCAAAGACACCTGCAACTTATTCACAAGTTGCTGAACAACAAATGAATGCAAGTAAAGTTAATTTTTCCCAAGAAAACCAAGAGGTGCCCAAGACCGAGGCTTGGGCTGCCTTTTTGAACTAATCACTTTTGTTTGTGTGTAGGGTTCATCCAAGACCATTTCTGGTGAAAACTGGATTATGGATAGCGGATGTTCTCGCCATATTACTGGAAATCTCAACCTCTTATCAAATGTGAGAAATATTCAAGGATGTTATGTGGCGTTTGCTGGGAACTCTGGGGGTATGATCACACAAGAAGGTGAAGTGTCGAATGGGAAGATTACATTTGAGAAAGTAAATTATTGTGATAAAGTTGATCATAACTTATTGAGCGTGTCACAGATTTGTGATAAGAAATACACTACCGTTTTTACTAATAGAGAGTGTCTTATTCTGAAACCGGGATACGTGATTCCCGAGGACATGGTTGTCATGAGATCACCACTATCAAATGATATTTATGTCTTGAATATGAACTCTAGAGTATCTACATCGATCGAAACGTGTTTTGTCTCGAAAGCAACCGAGAAAGACTCCATACTTTGGCATCGAAGAATGGGTCACATACATGTTAGAAAGATGAATTATTTAATGGCGAACGATTTGGTTGAGGGGGTGTCGTTGAGAAATTTTAAGTTATCAGATCATTGTGTTGCTTGTAAGAAGGGAAAACAAAAGAAGAAATCGCACCCATCTAAGGTATTCAATTCCATTGATACTCCGCTAGAACGACTTCATATGGATTTGTTTGGTCCAGTGAATCGTGCGAGTATTTCTGGAGACTGGTATTGTCTTATCGTGACTGATGATTATTCGAGATATTCGTGGGTTTTATTCATGAGCTCGAAAGATCAAACGCCTGTTTTGGTTCAAAACCTTATCACGAAAATCGAATCACTTTACAAACAAAAGGTGAGGAGAATTCGGAGTGATAATGGAACAGAATTCAAGAACACTATGTTGGATTTCTTTTGTATCCAAAAGGGAATTCACCGAGAATATAGTGCACCCTATGTACCTCAACAAAATGGCGTTGCTGAAAGAAAGAACATAACCTTGATTGAAGCTG